>NC_134490.1:44096271-44318771 GCF_040206685.1 Ascaphus truei | reverse complement strand
TGAAACCTCCAAGTCAAATGTAGTCATGACTTTATCAACAATAAAAATGCAACCATGAAATATACACATGTAGCCGAAGCTTGTTTTTGTATTCAAATGCACTTATTTCTCAAAGTATGGCAAACCACACTGATAATGAGAAGGATAACTCACCCCGTGTTCTCTGTGACACCTGGAATGAGACCACACTGATAATGAGAAGGATAACTCACCCCGTGTTCTCTGTGACACCTGACATCTGGTTTTAAAGTGGGGATACAGTATGGTTTTGGTAGAGTGTTCTTTGTAGTCAAAAATATATTACACAGGATACTTTACTAAGGATATCAGTGATTTACATCTTATAGTAGAAGCCAGGTTTCTCACTTTTCTTCCTGTGTCTATTTTTACATCTTATTTTTCACAATATTGTAGATATATATTTTTGCTATTTTTACGTTAGATATATTTTCTTTTACTCTCAATGTATTTAAAATAAAAACTTTAGGTTTGTATTTAGATCCAATATGCAAATCCATCATTCTTTATTTAAAAGCAAATACAGCTACCAGTCCCTGTGTCTTTTATTTATAATTTGCCAGTCTGGTCTACTATATATTGAAAACCATTGGTTTGAATGTTCTGGAATCCCGTGTCTCAAAACACATACACACACACACAAATAAAGAAACATTAAATACACTGCAATATAAAAAAGGGATTAATAGGTACAGTACGTCTATTTATTTAAGGTCCACATTAGTGGAACATCCCAATGATAAAAGAAGAGGGGGAACAGCTCAGATCCTTTGACCATACTGTATGTTTGCTATTATCACAGTATTTACCAAAGCAAATAGCGTAGCATTCATTTGTTTTTACCAGTAAAATGGTAAATATTATTTGTAAGATTCAGTATTTAAAAATGGATGCAAACTGAGCTAATTTGGGTTTAAATCATAGCAATCCCAGGTTTGTTCAGTAATGCTGTTTTAACTAATGAGTGGGATCAAATAATATTTAGGGTTGAAAGAAAAAGCCCCCAAAATACAAAGGGCTCAAACTTTTATTAACCCTGGTCTGGGTAAACACTACGGTGATTAAGTGGTTAGGGGCCATTAGATTATCTATATCTGGATAATAGTAATTTTGCCCCAATACTGCACTCTATGTATTGGGGTGGTGGGTGTATTCATTGTTCAAAAAAATTGCCACAGGATTGATACAACAAGAAACAAAGACGTCCAGAGCAACATCCAATGTGACAAAAATACACAGTGAAATACCTATATATCTCTTGAAAAAGGGTCATTTAGTTAACCCTTTAGCCAAAGCGTATAAGCCTGTGAGCCACTTCAAGGCATGACCAATTTGCAGGTCCTAACACTAACTGATTGCAATTCTTATTTACCTCTATAATTAGAGGAAGAATGGTCCTAACATTGAACCTGTCACAACCAGCTGCATGAAAAGAAAACCTGCTTACTTGGAAATTGGGGAGGGGCGAGTTTAAACCCTGGGAGGGAGGAGCCACTGACCTCCAAAACAGCTGAGACCAGCTGGACAAAGTTAACAAACACACAGATACCCAGCAAGCTCTCAGAAACCCCCCTAAATTACCACAATATATATATAAATATGTATATAAGGGTCAAAAGGAGTGCTACTGGGCGTGGCTAAATTTATACAACAAGAAACAAAGAAGTCCAGAGGAACATCCAATGTGACAAAAATACACAGTGAAATACCTATACTAGTATATCTCTTGAAAAAGGGTCATTTAGTTAAACCTTTGGCCAAAGCGTATAAGCAGGATTGATACTGCAGCCAGCGGGGACCCCCGAACACCCCCCGAACACCACCCGAGGACCCACGGGGACAACCTGAGGACCCCTGGACACCTGAACACCCGAGGGCCCCCAGACACCCGTGGGGACAACCTGAGGGCACCCAGGCACCCGAAGGGACCACCCGAGGACACCCAAACACCCATAGGGAGCCCTGTGGGGCCCCCGGACACCCACAAGGACCACCTGGAGGCACACAGGCACACAGACACTCATGGGGACCACCTGGGGGCCCCCGCTGGCCTCTAGCATCAATCCTGTGCAGAATTTTTTTTAAATGTTTATACAGTATGTGGGGGCACAGGCGGTGGGTGGGTTGTGTAGTGGTGGCTAGTACATATTGTAATGTTTCTTGGGGGCAGTGGGGGTGAGTGAAGGACCAAGTACCCACTTCACTCACCCTCTCTGCCCTCAATAAACCTGCTATTGTGCGTTAACCCCTTCATTGCCTTTGTGGCACTCCGCTAAGGTAAAGAAGATGCTTTAATTTAATTTTAATTAATAGTGTGCGGGAGCAAGGGATCTCCTGAGCTGAAGCGCTTTGATTTATGCCTCAGTGACCCCCTGCTTCCCGAGTTACAGGCCCTGGTATGGGGCATCAGGTGCCGGTATCGTCAACATTTTAAAATCATCCGCGTCACGTGATGGGGATTGAAATAATGAAGGAGATATCGGCACCCCATATCTGGCCCTGTAAC
The DNA here is from genome assembly GCF_040206685.1 of Ascaphus truei. NCBI lineage: Eukaryota > Metazoa > Chordata > Amphibia > Anura > Ascaphidae > Ascaphus > Ascaphus truei. The sequence continues at coordinate 44,316,247 of NC_134490.1, read as the reverse complement.
TCGGGAAGCAGGAGTCCCCGAGACTGAAATCAATGCAGTTCATCTCAGGAGACCCCCTGATCCCGCACTCTATTAATAAAAATGACATCCTATCATCAATTGGCTACAGAATTTAAAAATTTAATTGGTATGTGTCTGAGGTGAATCCTATCATCAATTGGATACAGAATTTAAAATGTAATTGGTATGTTTCCTTAAATCAATTTGCAAGAGCACTTCTTAAAATGTAATTAACCATTTGGTATGTATCTGTGAGTTAATTAGGCAGACCCTTAATTGTTATTCAAGTGACTGTGTTTTAGAGTATTTAAGACCAACTATATTAGCTGTGAGCCATATGGCTGTGTGTCCCATCTTAAAGTGCCATATTTAAGTGTTGGGCAGAGTTAACATTGGAGTTGAAATTGGAGGTGAAGATTGAGGAAGATCTGGACTCCACACAACATCTTTGCAACTGTGAGAACTTTACTTTGTAAACGCTGTGATTATTTGTACTCTTTCTATCCTCCAATACCTGGGAAGTCTCTTCTCCTGCTTCTCACTGTGCCCTCCCTATTGCTTTTTCTGTTTACTGTTTCCTCACTCCTTTGTGAATGTCTCTGGTCTCTCCAACTTCCCCACTGCGCCATTATTTATACACCTCTCTCCCAACAACTTCTTTACCCCTCAATAAAAACACCCGCACAAATCCTCTATCCACACCCTTTATCTACTCCTACCTGCTGCTGGGGATCTCCCTGAAGCCTGACATACACACTTGCTCTCATTCATGCCTCACTGCCATCTCCTCCCATGCAAATGGTGTCAACCTTTTCATTTAATACGGACTAACCTTACAACTTGCCCCACAAATCAAGCATCCCAATAGCCTGCACTCATGTCTATTGTCCCACACCCAGTCACTCCTACCACCCATTGTGGCCAAGCACAGCCATCTACAGCACTTATTCCCTCACCTGTTGTCTCTGTAAGTTCCCCTCAAACCTTAGATTGTAAGCTCTTCAGGGCAGGGATTTCCTTTCCTATTGTCTGATTTTGCTGCACTTATTGTATTATTATAATTCTCTGTACTGTATTCTTTGTGAAGCGCTGAGTACGTACACTTTTGGCACTCTATAAATAAAGACATACAATACATTAAAGCAGCTTCATTACCATAGCAGATAGCTGCTACAGTAACAAATTTGATACAACTTTTATTTGGGTTTTAATATTAGTGTATTGTAGCAGGGAATTTCAGGAGCAGAACCTCTTTGATTTGAGGTCTCGGGCCCCCTGCTTCTCGAGATACAGGCCCCTTTATGGGGTGCCAGAATCTCCTATGCATTTAAATAGAATAGAATGAGATTTAGCCTGTTTTAAATATTAAACAGAACCTGTGTTGTGGCAATCAATCTACTGATTAGTGACATTTCCAGAAAGCAGAGTCATACTGTATATAATAAAACCTTAGTGAATAAAAAAATCAAGCGCAAATAACATCACTTAAAACAAATAACATAAAATAATATACTGTCCTTAGAGAGTGCAGCTCCCGACACAGGATTCAGACCAAATCCAATCAACAATCGAAGAAAAAACAGGTGCGCAAATCACATCAGGACATGATAAATCATTGACTACAGAGTGGCACTTTGTTGGTGACATCCAGAGTGGAGGACTACTATATCAGCCCAGTACTGTATATGCTGTGACTGCCGCGGAGCAGATGCTGTTGCTGTGAGAAACAATTGTCTGTCCATATGACCCAGGGTGGTCTGAATGCTCACCACAAAGGCACTTATGAAAGTGGCATACTTTGTGTTTTTAATATTAAAAGCAGTATTATACTATTTTGCTTTTTCCTTTTTTGTATACGGATTTCCCTCCCTTCTCTATGGATCTGGAGTACCTATCTGGAAACTAAAGTTGGTAACTTCTAATAACTACAACGCCTTACTATCACGTCGTATATATATAAATTTTATAGAGCCATCAGCATTGATTTCATTGTTGGGGTTGACAATATTGCACTATTCTGTATTTTACTTCTCTTCCATGTCCTGATGTGATTTGCGCACCTGTTTTTTCTTCGATATAATAAAACCTACATGTATCCTAGATACCGATTATCGTCTGCCTCAGTCAGTTTAATACCTAGCTTTCTACTACCGCTGACACTCTGAATTGGCGTGTCTCTCTTCTCAGTTCCTCCCAGCACCCGGCTTCTTGGTCGAGAAGGATCTAATCACCAGTCACGTTCGGAAGCACGGACGGTGAAAATTGGTGTGGAGCCAGGCAGACGATAAACAGTATCTGGGATACACGGAAGATCATCTTGCAGGTTTTATTATAGACATGAGGAAAATAGAAAGAGCACTGCAATAATTGAGAGAACTGGAGGCAAATGGATCCAAGAATAGGAAGTGAATTTAATGTCGCATCAAGCCAACAAATAGGTAAAAGAGGGAACTCTGACGCGTTTCACTGCTAAGCTGGCGCTTTTTCAAAGTGTTTTATTAGCTCTGCTTTCTGGTAATGTCATTAATCAGCAGATTGATCACAACAACATGGGATCTATTTATTATCTAAAACAGGCTACATCTCTAGTCCTAATTCATGGGTCTGTTCATTTTTATTGACTATTAACAATTAAATCACGCAAATGGGATAACTACAATAAACCGAATATTCTGCCGCTCAACCTTAATATCAGTAGATAGCAATAGTAGGATCACTGAGGTGCATAGGGAAATAAAGTCAGACAGAGTACATATATGTGTCCCCTAGGGGCCACAAAAAGATTCCCATGTATTGTACTCATTCAGTGTATAGTATACTAGATGAGGACTCAGTGGTCTCTAGGTACAATACTAGAGGAAGTGGTCACCAAATGGTAACATAACTCTCAGAGGTACTCACAGGAAAATAATAAAATGTTATTAACACATATACAGACGAGACGATGAGTATTCTAAAGCTTGCCTTAAACTAGCCCGGTTACATGCTGGGTACATGCTGGGTGTAACCTGGCTAGTTTAAGGCAAGTTTAAGGCATTTCTGCATTGACTAATGACCCATCGGATTAACACAGCAGGGGTCCCTGGCAGTCCCATTCAGTTTGAATGCCCTGCCCTCACTGGATAGTACTGTAGTGCCGACGATTATTCTAAAACAAACCTGGAGCAATCTCCAAAAAGACCCAGGTACATCCTGGGTACATGCTGCAACATTTCAGTGACATTTCTGCAGAGAGACTAATGGCCCATCGGATTAACAGCGGGGGTCCCTGGCAGTCCCATTCAAACTGAATGGGACTGAAAAAAGAAGGGAACAGCGCAAAGAAAAACCTCATAGTGTATTAAATTCAAAAAATCAATTTATAATTAAAGGGTGAGTATTGCACGTACATCAAATATAAAATCACACAGCATGACATGTTTGGGACATGTTACAGTTACCCATCTGTAGACAGCCGATCACTCTCGCAATGCAGAACTTGCAGGTCTTTTCCTCTCACAGCAGTGGTAGAGGTTCGCGTGGTTCAGCTTGGCTGCAGATCACTCAGCTGTTGCAGAAGCACGCCTGGATCACTCAGCTGTTGCAGAGGCACGCCTGGATCACTCAGCTGTTGCAGAGGCACGCCTGGATCAGCTTACTGGTGGGGATCCCTCCTAGTACCTGGCAATGTCACTGCAGACTTGGCGGAGCTCCTTCGCTTCCTGACACGTGCACGTGCACAGTGGCGTCTGACGTCATCAGCTGGCGTCCGGTAGTGTCTCAGTGTCTTAGTTCCTTCTCGTTAGATGGCGCCAAAACCGGCGAAAAGGCACAGAGGGAAACCAGCTCCCCAGCAAATAGTGTGATAGAAAATACCCCAATGGGTATACAGAGCATAAGTAGGGAATGCGCCCACTCCTACGCGTTTCGTTATGGAAAACTTCTTCAGGGAATTGCCAGGAACTCTGCTGTGTTTATCCGATGGGCCATTAGCCTCTGCAGAAATGTCACTGAAATGTACCCAGCATGTAAACTGGCTAGTTTAAGGCAAGTTTTAGAATACTCGTTGGCTCGTCTGTATGTATGTTTGTATACAGAACAAACTAAACAGCTACACACATATGGCTGCATCATTCTGAAGGGGGAACTCTCTGGTTCTAATTCTGAGACATATTACTGTACATCTGAACGGTGAGAGATTTCTTTGTTGCTATTGGCTCATGAATGTTTAAAACTATAGCCCTCAGATTCAAAGTAATTGCTCAGTGTATAAGAGGTGTATCTTTATACCCTTGTATATATCAAGAGGCAGGACACATAATTTTACCTTGGTCTTTAGATGCACTATACACAGTATTTGTGATCTATTTAGATATCCATTAAAGGTATATTAACCCTTTGTGGGTGTGCGGTACTAATTGACTTAGGAGGAGTCAGGTATTGCTCGTGATAGTGACGCCCCACCACCTGAGTTTTAATCCCACTTTGTATATACCCTACACCATATTTATTATTTTTGACTACACAAATAAACTTTTTTTTTTTTTTTCAATCTTTGGCAAATGAAGGGTTACTGATACCCTGGACTATACATTGTCCAACCCACTTATGCTTTCAGAGAGTGCAATATAATGGTTTCTTTTCTGGTCAGTACTCTGTGACTGACCAGTGTCTGTATATATGTATATCTATTCCACTCTGCACCATGAAAGTTTTTTTTTAACTATTTGATTGGTGAGCGACAGGCAAAAGTCTGTACATACTATCCCTGTGACTTCACTGTTCCGGAGGCTAGCCTGTTGCTGTGACTAACATGTTGCTAGCCTGTTGCTGTGCTCGCCTGTTGCTGTGGCTAGACTTGCTGTGGCTAGCTTGTTGCTGTGGCTAGCCTATCCCCATGGCTTTCCTGTTCTGCAGGCTAGTCAGTTGCTGTGGCTAGTCTGTTGCTGTGGCTTGCATGTTGCTGTGGCTAGCCTATTCCTGAGGCTAGCCTATCCCGTGGCTTCCCTGTTTCGGAGGCTAGCCTGTTGCTGTGGCTAGCCTTTTGCTAGCCTGTTGCTGTGGTAGCCTGTTGCTGTGGCTAGACTGTTACTGTGGCTAACCTGTTGCTGTGGCTAGCCTATTCCTGAGGCTAGCCTATCCCGTGGCTTCCCTGTTTCGGAGGCTAGCCTGTTGCTGTGGCTAGCCTTTTGCTAGCCTGTTGCTGTGGCTACCATATCCCTGTGGCTCCCTGTTCCTGAGGATATCCTATTGCTGTGGCTAGCCTCTTCCTGAGGTTAGCATGTTCATTTGGAATTCCTGTTGCTGACCCCGTACCGTGACCCCGACCTCGCTGCCTACCACCTGCCCTGACTCTTTGCCTGCTTACCGACTACAGATACTCTAACAGGACTCTGACCATGCACTTTATTGGCATTACTACCTCATCCCTGCGGGTCCGCTTCCTGATCAGAGACTAGCAACGTCACACTAGATTCTCAAACTGCGAGGAAAACCTGTCCTGATTGTGTATGCCAGGATTATGTTGCTGTTGTTCAAATAAAGAATCAGTTAAAAGTTCCTTGCGCCCTTTTCCTTATTAACTCCTTTTCTACAAGCCGGCACGGGCTCACCAATGACAACCCTGAGACGATTAAGATAACCTCTGAGCTACAACCCCTTGTGAGCAGGTGAAAACTCTGTCACTATGCACAGACCGTATGTAACTACCTCAAGTTAACTGTACACACTGTCCCTGTAGCCAGGGGAGGTGGGGAGGAGATAGGGGTGCTACATATAAAATATGTATATAAATATATAAATATCTCAAGACATTGCCAAAAGACATATCTTTTTAATCTCCCTTTCAGTTGCCTGACTAAGTTATAAATAGTTACTACTGTATGAGAGATGCGTGTATAAAGATTCTGGTTCTACTGTATATCAATATCACTCAAATAAACTCATCTAACTGCATTCAGTAATGTAGGTGTCACGGAACTCAAGGAAAAGGAACATGTTAACCAATGCAGAGCAGGGCATTAACCACAAAGGCAATCTGATACTAGTAACAGTATTCTTATGTCAGCAGTGCTTCACATAGTTTGGTGCTGTGTTGCTTATCTGATGCTAAATACTTACATTAAGTACTTTACCAATCAACTTGATCAGATCTTAAAACGCTGCACAAGTGCAATTGATATTTCCCTGCATGGGCACAATAGTCTCAGAAAATCAAATTTACTTAAAATCAGGCATGGTGCCAGGGAAGATGGCAGGCTGGAGAAATGCAGATAATGGGATCGAGCGGGGTGAGGACAAGTAAAACTCTGAGCCAGAATCAAAAGGGTCATAATGTACAAACGGGTCAAACAATAAGGGGACTGGGAACGGGGGCTGAGCCATACTGAACTTGAAACAAGAAATGAGAAGTTTACAGAAGGAAGTGTAACGGTGTGTACAGGAACACAGTTTAAATATGGTAAAGCAGAAATGAATGATCACATGTAATATGATGTTACAATGGGCAAATGCACTATTATCCATATCTGGATAATCACAATTTTTCCCATTACTATACTGTATGTGTTGGGGGGAGGGGGGTTGTTGGGGGTAGAGGAGGTGGGTGGTAGGGGTGTTATGTGTTTTTTTGTTTATTATGGGTAGAGGGATTGGGTGAAGGGGGTAGTTGCCCCAAGAATGGATGTTTAGGCCTACCGGGTGGTAGCGAGAGGGGTTAACCCCTTCATTACCTTAGCGGTATTAACCGCTAAGGTAATGAAGGAGTTAACTCCACCCGCAACAACCCCCCCCCCCCCGCAAGGCCTAAAGGGCCAAATACCACCTTCCCCCACACCACTACCCACAATAAACATGGCACTGGTAGTTAACCCCTTCATTACCTTAGCGGTCAGCTGCTAAGGTAATGGAGGTTCCTGTAAATGCATTTTTATTGCATGGGATTCATGTCGGGGGTCTCCGGTGCTGATATTAATGGGTATCAGCTCTGGAGATTCCCGGCATTAATCTGATGCAGGAAAAAAAGCATTTTTTTGTAAGTCCTCTCTCGTCGCCTTCTCAGCAGGGTCTCCCCAGTCTCACACCAACTTTTCCTGGCGTGAGGATTTTGCGAGAAACTCTCCATTCTAGAGTTGCGATTAGCCTCAATAAACTAATCGAGGCTACTAGAATTGCACGAGTTTCAGAACCTCTCGATAAATGGCTTATCGCCGCTCACCCGGCGATCTGTTTTGGACGGCTAAAAAAATGACCGATTCATGCCTTTATCACCCACTTATCGAGGCTTACAGTATAGCCGTAGGCATTTTGGCCGAAAATAATAATAATTGTTAGGCCTCGATAAGTGGCTTACCGAGGCTTATAGAATAGACCCCGAATGTCCTTATTCTGTAAGGTGCGATAAACGCAGTTGACATGTTATCGTAGAAAATGCCCCATTAAAGTCAATGGGACTTTTCATGTAATAGTACGTCACCTGCTCAATCACACCTTACAGAATAAGCCCGTAAAGGTATTGTACATCTATAGTGGACCTATAAAGGGTAGATTCTTTTGATTGGCTATTTTTGCATGTCACACTTTTATGAATCAAACATGAAGAGTTACTGCCTCTGAAAACTTAGGCCATTATTCTATATCTGGATTGCATCATTAAAACTTGTATATATTTAATTACCCCTCTGATACCAGGTTCAAATCCTGATGGGCTTGTCATAGTAACAGTATCCAAAAGAAAGAAAAAACTTCCTTTGACCCATTTACATTTTCCTGCATATTAGACAGCAACATACTGTAGGGATGAGCAGAACCTACTTTCTGCCCCATGGAGCTTAAACAATATATTCTCTATGGTTACTGTAGACCCCTGTGTGATGAAAGCAACACATGCACACTGCACCCTGGCAAGTTCCTCTTCAGTGTGCGATGGACATGTGACTGATATGGACATAACTGTAGCCAGTAACAAAGGCTGTGGAAGAGGTGGCTGGAAGTGATGTCTGAGAAGGGAGCATGAAGGCGGTGCACTGCTTTCCAAAAATCGGAAAACAGAGGCTGGGTCGCTAAAAACTTTACATTATTGGATCTGCTAAAACATGCTAGCTAGCAGGAATCTTGAGAGGAACCTCTGACATATTTCACGCATGCGTGCGCTTTGTCAAAGAGAACCAGATTATATGGGCTTGGTTTACCACTGTGCCAATCAATGGGTGGAGGGGGTGGAGGTAGCTGCCCCAGGGTGGGTGGTTAGGCCTCTCAGGGGTGGGTAGCTGGAGTGGTTAACCCCTTCATTACCATAGTGGTTCCTACCACTATGGTAGTGAAGGGGTTAACTCCTCCCACAGCCTTCCCGGCAGGCCTAACCACCCATCCTAGGGCAACTACACCCTTCACCCAATTCCCCTGTACCCCCAAGAAACCACGTACTCAGGTTTAACCCCTTCATTGTCTTAGCGGCCACCCGCTAAGGTAATATCATGGTTTGTGACTTGTGGTAATGGTTTCTGATTCTTTCGGAATACCGTGATAACATAAATGACAAACCGTTGAATGGGGTCATGCCAAACCATTCGAGATGGCAGCAGATTTATCGAAGGTTCTAGAATAGGCTCCTGAGAGTGGTCAGTTAGGTAAGATACTGTATACACCCGGAGCGGCAGGATGTGTAGAAGGAGGAAACACTGCCTTTGATATTGCTTATACCACACTGATCTTCATCTGCTTCCTGTCCATGTTCCTGTGCTTAGCAGAGCAGTGACTGAGAATAACCTAAACTACAAACAGGTGGATATTCACCTTTTTCATGCAAAAGACAAGTCATTTTGGAAAGTAATGAGTGGATTAAGCAAACGTAAAGGTGAGTCTGTACAGGACCTGTGCTCCCATCACAGCACAGTTTGCCTGTTCTGTGATGGGGTAAATAATTCATTAGAATCTACTGTATATTTGTATAAAGAGCTATTAACTGGCAGAAAACGTAATTAGGCTGGAAGCAATGAATTTAGCAAGAGCAGGTAAATGGTAAATAAATTATTATTACTGCCACTTTATCACAGGTTAAGCACATTGTTGTACAGTAATTAGCAGCACTTTATTACAAGATGAGTACATTATTGTAATTTGTGATTTATTTTTATTGTTGCTGATTTGCTGTTGAAGGCTACTTCAGTATACAGTGTGGTTGTAATGTGTTAGTGTTGCTTTGCTTATACCATATATATCTTTATAAGTGCAGTAAAAAAGAAATATCTGTACACACAGCACTGTTTTTTTTTAATTTGCGCTACATTCTGTACATATATGTGATTTAGACCTCTAGTTGTGTAAGTGTGAACAAGGAAGACAAGCGCAAAAAATAATGAGAGAGAGAAAGAGAGAGGCAGAACACTGAAAAAAGGTGTGGTGCACAGTAAAGGGTAAATAGTTACAATCTGTAAGGATCCCTAGAGCACAAGAGATAATCACAAAAAGTGGTTTATTGGGTCCAAAATGCACACATATGCCTGACGTTTCGGTCCAACCCTGGGGGACGTCAGGCATATGTGTGCATTTTGGACCCAATAAAACCCAATAAACCACTTTTTGTGATTATCTCTTGTGCCTTGTCAGTATATTGTATATATATATATATATATATATATATATATATATATATATATATATATATATATATATATATATATATATATAAAATTTTCACCCACTGGAACTCGTATTAAAGTGTCCCCAATTAAAAAGTTTACAATAGGAATGCATGTTAAATATCAGTAAGTGTAGTGAAGAATATCAGCTGGGGCTTTAACCTGGGCTAACGTACAACATACAGTACAATAGATTTTACTGCACATTGAAGAATACTGTAGGTGGTTCACTTGGAGAATAATTCCCTCCCCCACATGGGCATCTCATAGCAACTGCAAAATGTGATTTAGTCTGCCTCACTTGGTGTTTTTTTTTTAAACTGACTAGGTAAATATTTCCATAACGTTGCTTCCTGTGGTCTGACTACATTCTCTTGCGGTTGAAAAGTACATTTCCTCTGGCAGTAACAGATTCTAGGCTGAAATCATAAATATGAAAGAATCCACCACTCTTGTTAATATAATGTAACTTGCAGTGCAGCTATTATTAATGTTAGATTAAATACTCCTAAAACCCAGCACAGATATCAGTCACAAGCAGATGATTAATACAAATATTATGAAAAAATGCAGCACAGCACACCAAAGTATAAATCAGTCAAAAGGTAACAAAAATTTTCATTTAATGACTTAAAGAAGTCATGGCAGCATCCAACGTTTTGATGCAAACAGGCACCTTCATCAGGCATACAGATAATGACACCCAACACCCTTAAATAGTGTCCTTCATTGATAACTCACCATACATCTCCTTCCTAATGTAATGTCCCATCGCCGAGTGCAAAAGGACCCGAATATCCATGGGTATGGACTCATGCCTCGTACAGTTGTAGGCATGTACCAAGCGCTCTACATGTTTACTCCACCCAGGTTTCTCAGAGTCCAGTAGGGTACCTAGCATATCTAGCAAGGTACGATTGAATCGCTCTGGAAGGGCATCTCTTTCAAGGTTGATAAGGGGTTGTACGGGACTTCTCGATGTTGAGTAGCTTCAACAGCTCCTTTATGAGTCTGCACTATCAGAGGGGTAGAAGAGTTCAGCCCCCAAAGGCATCTCAGGTGCCTGTCTGGAACTAAAGTCCTCCATCTTTATCGTGAGATCGGCGTATGCCTCCCTGGCAGTTGATCCACTCCCGTAGCTCTGCTGCAGCTCGGGGCTAAATGACAAAGTCCATGACTATGGTCTTCCCTAGTGCACTCTATGGCTCAGGGGCTATCTCTGGCCTATGGGGAAACGTTCTGGCCTTGTCCAGGAGCCTACTCGCTCCTGTGACAGCACCTCTCTCCCTGGTAGCCCTGTGACGACTGACCACGCCGTCCCCAGTCCGCGGAGAAAATCATACTCCTTAGGCCCTCCCCTTCCGGCATCGCCAAATCCAACATGGCTGCAACAACACATAGTCCCGTAGACTTACATGTGGCACCAACTTCAAAATGGCCACCACAACTTTTCTCCGATCTCCCGATTCGCTGGAGCCTCGAATCACCAGTGCATCAGCGGGCAACGCAGAGCATCTCCCCTCCCGCAGGTAAGTAAGGGGTCCCCCACTAAACCTCTTTAGTAGTATTATATATGTTTGCTACTGTAGTGGGAACAGTGCAGCATTTCTATGAAAAGTGTCTGAAATGGATCACTTTCTGACTTTATTCATATGAGAACGGAATTGATCATTCGATGCTGGTATAAGTAGTAAATGATGTCGGGAAGGGGGGACAGAGAGGGAGAGACCTATTGTTGGTTATGCAGAGTATATTCAAATTATTTAAATGAGTATATTTTCCAGGTATCTCTGGTGCGGTTAGTTATGTTCACGTATCTCTTCACATGTTATATAAAGGAGTGTTTGTGCATGCACATAAGTGACTAAGGGCCTCATGCACTAAAGGTTCATAAAAAAAATCACCGGACCATTTAAATCACCCTTTTATGAGCGTTGCTATCACGGTATTCAGAAAGCCTTCATTACCTGGCATAGCAAAATTCACAAAACGGGTGATAAGCCGGTGATCTGATGAACGACCCTCTGAAAAGGCCTTACCGGCGAGTTGTATCTGCTGCAGAGAGAGCTGCTCTGAGAGAGCCCTCTCTCCCTGTGCAAATATCGCCCGAAATTTCTGTGTATAAATTTTAATTTTGTTAATAGTTTAGATGATCAGGGGGTCTCCTGAGCTGAACCGCGTTGGTTTCAGCCTCAGGGACCCCCTACTTCCCGAGATACAGGCCCCGTTATGGGTGCCGGTATCTCCTATGCATTTTATTCCCATGGTCACTTGACGCGGACATTTAAATGCATAGGAGATACTGGCCCCCCATAACTGGGTCTGTATCTTGGGAAGTGGGGGGTCCCTGAGGCTATCCGCTATGGTAATGAAATTTACTGTAAATGCATTTTTATTGCACAGGATTCATGCCAGGGGTCTCTGGTGCTAATATTAATGGATATCAGCTCCAGAGATTCCCGGCATCAATCCTATGCAGGAAAAATGCATTTGTTTTCTAAGTCCCATCTCGCCGCTTCTCTGCAGGTTTCCAACACCTTTAAGCCAACTTTTTCTGGCGTGAGAATTTTGTAATAAAATCACCATTCTAGAGCGGCGATAGGCGTTCATAGCCAAATTACTGCTACTAGAATTGCACGAGTTTATGAACATGCCGAAAAGTGGTGATAAGTGGCTTATCACCGCTGCCTCTGTGATTTTTGTTATAATCAATTTTTTTGAGCGATTCAGTCTTTTATCACCGCTTACTGAATAGCAGTAGGCATTTTGGGTGATAAGTGCTTGATAAGTGGCTTATGAACGCTTACTGCATAGGCCGCTAAGTAACTTGGTCTAACACAGAAAAGAGCTAAATACACAAACAACTAACACTTTGTATGTTTTGTGTTAAGGTTCGGATCCTGGATTGTGCTTTCCTGCCAGCTTGACCTTGATAAGCCTCTTGAAACTGGTGGAAGTCGGTGTGATCTGTTTTATTCGTAAGGGCAGAAATCAGTTTAAAGCATGTTTTTCATTGAAATGTACGTGTCGCGTATGTACGTAGGGAAGAGAGGGAAGGTTTTTGTAGCAGATTATTGGATTTGAAAACTACAATGGTAGTATGTGTAGGACTGAGCAAGCGAAGGCACATAGTTAATAGGAAGAGGAGGAAGGGTGGTTCAGATTTACTATGGTCATGGAAGATGGGAAGTGCTTAAGATCAGATTTGATTAATTAATTAGCCTGCTGAAACTGGGTAGCCTGAAAGCTTAGCTGGAACTGTTACTCCCACGTGAATCACATACATGCTCTTACCTTCCAATTACATTTACACCGATGGAGCGCTCGTTATTATAAACAGGACCGCGTTCATTAACGCCAGATTTAATGCAAGTTTTAAAGCGAATACAATTTCAGCTGTTCTCTTAGGAAATAAGATTTGTGTTTCCTGTTCTTCTGTAATATCACTAACTTGTCTTCTTCAAATGTTCTGCCCAAAATTACCAGGAATACAGATAAGAATCAGTACTGAAGCATCTCACTACACTGCAGACTCTCTTGAATGCAGTTTATTCAATGTCCTGGGAAGTTATCACCCCATATTGGAGAAGATTACAATCTCACCCTTTTCATTGGAGCTGATCTCTGCTCCAGCACTGGAAGCAGCATTACAGAATATTGAATATAGCCCGTACAATAACTGCAGGCACCTGAAGGGAAAAAGTGATATATTAGTAATGTATCCCTAGTGAATATTTGAGAAGGAGTACTCATGGAATAATGTCTCTGTATATGAAAGGGGTAAACCCATTTAAATACAAATGCTGAAATATTTGAGAAGGAGTACTCATGGAATAATGTCTCTGTACAGTATATGAAAGGGGTAAACCCATTTAAATACAAATGCTGAATTATTTGTGATCTATGCAAGTTACTTTAGCCCACATTTACTAAGCAGTGCTATTTCATAGGACACCCGATGATGGAAGGTGACTAATGTCATAGGCCCACTAAGTAAATATTGATCTTTATTTATACTGTAGCTTGCAATTTATATGGAGTGGGGGCTTGTGTCTGAAACATTTTATATACAGCTCTGAGTACACGGTTGCACTATACATAAAAATGCATGTTCTCATCTCAACTATTTAAATATTTTGAGGTTGCAGTTCAGTAAAGAGTATGAGCTGCTTTAAATAGAGATGTGTAAAGAAGTTGCTGAAAGGTGGGAATTAGGTCAGTTTTGGCACTTTATGGTTTGTAATTACAGTCATTGCAAATTTTCCACCAAACTTTCAAAGATTGCCTAAGTCTATTGTTAAACTCTAACCGTATATAACATTTAATGGGGTAATGAATATATTTAAACCACCTGAGATCTCACCTCTTCAGCAAAAGCATGTGGTTAGTTTAGGTCTGTGGCTTCTCCTTATAAGTTATATACTGAATTTGCCCCAATTGTATTCTCATTTTTCCCATTTAGATGGTAAGCAGGTTCTCTATCATTCCCATTGTTTAACTTCCTGTTTAACACACTTGTAAACTGTATACAATCTCCCTGTATTGTCTTGCAAATTCGTTAAGGCTCTTACATTATTGGCGCTATATAAATAAACATATACATACAATATAAAAACATAAAGTCCTATTTTTCCCCTATAAATAATGTATTATGCATTGAATAATTAGGCAGCAACGCCCCTGCAGATGTAGCCGCCCTTAATGTTCCCAGAAGTCCTGTGACTGCACCAAATGTCACCTGGGAGGATTAACGCTCCAGGTCCCATTGAACGGAATAGACCCGCGCAGCCACCTCCCCCAGAAACACGTTTTTTAAGCCTTTCACTCGCGGTACCAGGAACAGTAAGGATGGCTACATCTGAATGTCTTATGAGAATATGGCAGAAGATATATCTGAAGTACTGTACTATAGTAATATCAGCCAAATATACCTTGTAAAATCTAGTACAGTAGCTTGCATTGCAAAGCTGTAAGTGAAAGTAAACTCACCGATGATTTGTTTGTATGTTTCTACCATTCTGTTAGTCTGGAAATTTCCTTGTACCACATTTCAAGGCACTGACGGGCATTTCAAAAATAGCAGCAGCATCGTACACTCAAAATGTGTTGAGAAACCCCCTGAAGACCTGTGTTTGAAGCTGTCTGACCTTAAAGATAAGCTGTGTGTCACAGGTAAATGAAATGCCTTTGTGCACAATTCTCTGTATAAAGCTGGACAGAGAACTCTGAACTCACCAGGCTATACAGTGGTGTGAAAAAGAAAGTACACCCTCTTTGAATTCTGTGGTTTTACATATCAGGACATAATAACAATCATCTGATCCTTAGCAGGTCTTAAAATTAGGTAATTACAACCTCAGATGAACAACAACACATGACATATTAAACGTGTCATGATTTATTTAACAAAAATAAAGCCAAAATGGAGAAACTATGTGTGAAAAACTAAGTACACCCTTACTGCTTTCATAGGAATTAAGATGTTAAGTAGCAGACAGGTGCTGCTAATCAAATGCCCTTGATTAACTGATCATCAAAGAGCATAAGAGTGATTATAAAGAAATCCCCCCAAGGTCCCTGTTAGTTGCACTCTGTCAGTTCTAAGGATAAACATATTACTTAATAGTCGTATCTAAATATACATATTGTAGAGGGCATAGGTAACCAGTAGTACCACCTATACCCTCTACATTATGTATATTTAGATACGACTGTTATTCATATGTTTATCCTTAGAACTGACAGAGTGCAACTAACAGGGACCTTGGGGGGATTTCTTTATAATCACTCTTGTGCTCTTTAGTACCATATTTATGTCACCTGTGTGCTTTATCTACTTTGAATTAGGTGAGCAATGAGATCATAATTGTTATATTAATTGATCATCAGCAAGTGTGACCACCTCTATAAAAGCCAAAGTTTTAGCACTTTGCTGGTCTGGAGCATTCAGGTGTGTGTTAACACAATGCCAAGGAGGAAAGACATCAGCAATGATCTTAGAGAAGCCATTGTTGCTGTCCATCAATCTGGGAAGAGTTATAAGGCCATTTCCAAACAATTTAAAGTCCATCATTCTACAGTGAGAAAGATTATTCAAAAGTGGAAAACATTCAAGACAGTTGCCTATCTTCCCATGAGTGGATGTCCCTGCAAATTCACCCCAAGGTCAGACTGTGCAATACTCAGAGAAATTTCAAAAAACCCAAGGATTACATCTCTGTCTCTACAAGCCTCAGTTAGCATGTTAAATGTTAAAGTTCATGACAGTACAATTAGAAAAAGACTGAACAAGTATGGTTTGTTTGGAAGGGTTGCCAGGAGAAAGCCTCTTCTCTCTAAAAAGAACATGGCAGCACGGCTTGGGTTTGTAAAGTAGCATATGAACAAACCACAAGACTTCTGGAACAATGTAATTTGGACAGACGAGACCAAAGTGGAGATGTTTGGCCATAATGCACAGCGACACGTTTGGCGAAAACCAAACACAGCATATCAGCAAAAACACCTCATACCAACTGTCAAGCACGGTAGTGGAGGGGTGATGATTTGGGCATGTTATGCAGCCACAGAACCTGGAAACCTTGCAGTCATTGAGTCGACCATGAACTCCTCTGTATACCAAAGTATTCTAGAGTCAAATATGAGGCCATCTGTCCGACAGCTAAAGCTTGGCTGAAATTGGATCATGCAACTGTTCAATGATCCCAAGCACACCAGCAAATCTACAACAGAATGGCTGAAAAAGAAAAGAATCAAGGTGTTGCAATGGCCCAGTCAAAGTCCAGACTTCAACCCGATTGAAATGCTGTGGCTGGACCTTAAGAGAGCTGTGCATAAACAAATGCCCACAAACCTCAATGAACTGAAGCAACGCTGTAAAGAAGAGTGACCCAAAATTCCTCCACAACGATGTGAGAGACTGATAAAGTCATACAGAAAACGATTACTTCAAGTTATTGCTGCTAAATGAGTTCTACAAGCTATTAAATCATAAGGTATACTTAGTTTTTAACACATGGCTCCTCCATTTTGGCTTTATTTTTGTTAAATAAATCATGACACGGTGTAATATATCATGTGTTGTTGTTCATCTGGAGGTTGTATTTATCTACTTTTAAGACCTGCTAAGGTTATTATGGTTATTATGTCCTGATGTAAAACCATAGAATTCAAAGAGTGTACTTCAAGGTGTATTTTCTTTTTCCCACCACTGTAGACCCTGTTGCTGCTAGGTCAAGATAGGGTTACCTAATGCTTGTCATATTTAGGGATGGATGGTGTCTCCAGAGACAGAAGCTAGATTTCAGATTGATGCAGATGGAAAAGAAACATAATCATGTTTTTTACTGCTAACATTTCACAAGACCGTACTCCTCACTATAACTAAATGTCTGACGGGACAATCACAGCAACACAGATCCACACAGTAGTTAGCTGGAGAGTTGAACTGTTCTAGTGTTGAATAGAGATATAGTTTCAAATAGCTTTTTTGTTATATTTTGTATTACCTATTACTTGGTTCTATATTTTTCTCCTTCAGGCCCCAAGTGTGAACTTTGCCCTTTGAGCTGGGTTGCACTAAATGGTAAATGCTATTACTTTTCGGAGGAAAGGAAGAACTGGAGTGCAAGCAGAGAGTATTGCGAGCAGATTAAGTCAAAGATCATTTCTATGGAGGAAGACAAAGAGAAGGTGGGGTACCATGGATTTCTGAGGTATTAGCTTATGGAGGTAATGCATGATGCTCAGGTTTGAATGAAAGTGACAAAGAAAGTGGCACTAGTAGGATTTAGGGAAGGAAGATTCAGTGATACAGAGTGTCCTCTCTTACACTGGGTAGTACAGCTGGATCTGAGCTTCAGAGCTTAGTATAGTATCTATGGTACTGGATGGTTCCCTGAAACAACACCGACATAGCCTAATACTGTACAATGCTGATATTATGTAAGGATTGTGGTGTGCCAGAAGGATTGCCAATGTTCATGGCAACACTAACTATGTACAAATATTACCACCAGAATTATATTAAATAAATACCCTTTAATGGTTTGGTGTACTGTCATGCACAATTACTGGACATGTCATTATAACGGGTCACAAATTCCTTAGCAGCAATAAAAAAAAGCTTAGGAGAGTTGATAGATTATTTCTTTTCTAGGTCCTTATTTCCAACCAAGTTCCCATGAGGAAAGGTCACTTTTGGATTGGTCTAAGGAAGACAGATGGACATTGGTACTGGGAGACTGGTGGCAAATTACAAAAAGATATGTAAGTTTGTGCATGTAAATCCTGTGATACTATACAGTATGTCTACTTCTCTGCTTAGAGTGGTTAACTTTACAGCTCAAAGTCTACAGTACATTAGCCTTTCTGCAGCCAGGGGTGATTAGTTGGCACTTGTATAAACAAACACATTTTATATTTCAACAAACAAATATATAAAGAATAATTTTCAGAAAGAGGCAAGGGTTGGAGCTGGTGTTAGCTCTATGTATATTACATAATTACATAGTTTGTATATATTTGATCATGTGGCTGCATCCAGGGCCGCCGACAGGGGGGGACAGAAGGGGCATGTGTCCCGGGCCCGGTGTCTGCGGGGGGGCCTGGCCAGCTGGCGTTGCAAGTGGGGCCTGACCTCTGGCCAGGCCCGGCTGCTGGTCCTATCGCTAGGCCCGGGCCCCAGCTCTCCTCTTCCTTCTCTGTCCCACACCGAGCATCCAACGCCAGCGTGAGATGGGCCTCTGTGATGTCAGCGCGCCGGAAGTAAGCTTGGCTCAGCTTCCGGTACGTGTCAGCAGAGGGAGGCCCGGCACATGCACGCGCCAGTGTTGCAAGCACGTGGGACAGTGCGGAAGAGGCCTGCAGCTGAAGGAGAGCCGGGGCCCAACGTGCAGCACCAGCCACCGAGCCCCCCACAGACACCAGGCCCCTGGGCCTGAACATCCACAACGTAAGTCTGTTTTTTAAGTATGGGGGGAATTTTGTATATGGTTTGGGTTTTTTTTTATATACATTGGGTTTTTTAATATGTATTGGGGTATTTTGTATATGTATTGAATTTTTTTATATGTATTGGAATTTTTTATATGTATTGTTTTTTTTTAGTGTTGTACCATTTAAATGCAGGGACGGATGACCAGTGAGAAAGACCGCGGCGTCATCTGGAACCAGCACCAGACGTCCTGGTGGCGGTGGCAGCAGCCGAAGGTCTTACTCACCCAGCAGGAGCAGCAGGAACAGAGCACACAACTGATGCCTGTGTGAGCCGGGGAAGCATGTGGGCAGGAGCCATCTGTCCAATAGGAATGCTTCTGCTCCAGTCACATGCTTCCCCGGCTCACACAGGCATCAGTTGTGTGCTTTGCTCCTGCTGCTCCCGCCGGATGAACAAGGCCACCAGGACGTCTGCTGCTGGTCTCAGATGTCGCTTCGGTCTTCCGTCACTATCTGCAGGTAAGTAAGTGTTTAACTATTTTCAGCTGCCCTGAAATTACCCGGTGCCATCCCAGCACCCTGCTACCGGGTTCTGGTAATTTCCGGGTAGCTAAAAAAGTACTGGGTATTTTTCAGGTTCCCGGTACATCACTAGTTTTATTTTATATGTATTGGGGTTTTTTTTTTTAATATGTATTGTTTTTTTTTATATATGCATTTTTTTAATATGTATTGGGGTCTATTTTATATGTATTGTTTTTTTTAACATGTATTGGGATTTTCGTATGTTATCGGGTGTTTTATATGAATTGGGGGGTTTACATGTATTTTGGTAGGTTTTATATGTATTGGGTTTTTATACATGTATGGGTTTTTTTTTTTTAATTGTATATTTGTATAAGGGGGTTATATGTATTGGAGGGTTTCAAATGTATTGGGGAGGTGGTTTTATGTATGTATTTTGGGGGTTGTATATATTTGGGGAGGTGGGGGTTGTATATATTTGGGGGGTGGGGATTGTTTTGTATTTATTTGGGGGTGGGAAGTTTTTTTATTGGGGGTGGGGGTTTTTGGAATATATTTTGTGGGGGGAGTTGTGTGAGGGGGAAGGGAATGAGTGTGAGGAGGGGGATTGAGTGAGAGTAGGGTAATTGATGCAGAGGGGGAGAGTGAGAGGAGAGAGGGGGTGAGTGAGGAAAAGGGGGACGCAGGGGAGAAAATACATGTGAGGCGGGGGCAGGGATTGAGTGAAAGTGAGGTAATTGATGGACATTTTCTCAAATTTATTTTACTTTAGTTAATATGTTAAGGAGAAAAGTGAAAGGTGCCAAAGTGGAAGATTTAGTTGTTCAGATGTACAGTAGTAGGCTTCACTGTTCTCTCAGATACCTCTACTTATACAGGATGACTCAGAATATCATAGTAAACCCAGATAATTCAATGGTACCCTTGGCACAGAATAAAGCAATATGCTCTGCAATAGTTAAACCACTATTTTTGTGCAGCTAACAGAGTGAGAGCTGATTGCAGAGGCTGGCCCTGGCTGGACCTACCTGAACAAACTGCACACCCCCTCTAAACTTGCGTTCAAAAGGCAGCTGCTGCCCCCTCCCACACCTCACCCCCGCTCAACAAGATGTTTACACCCCTTTCATCTCTCCTCCCCCAATAAACAACCCTGGGCCAATTTCAAGATTTCATTCATGGGCCCTGGGAAAGCTGTCAGTGAGCCTGTTTTTGTGTATCCACATTGACCAATCATAATGAAGATACAATTAATATTGTCTTCAAGAGCTGACACACATTGTTTAGATGATCTCTGACTAAATTCTAATCCCAGTTTTACATCTGCAGATTTTCGGAGGTATCAGGTGAGCACCACTGTGCTACCTTTGGAAATAATTTGTCATCTGAAAGCTGCTCTAACCCCAACAAATGGATATGTAAGAAGAAGGCATATGTGTTCCCCTGACTCATACCAGTTCCATTGCGGATATTGAGGAAGTGGTCAAATTGGTGTGATTTTAGAGCAATGGCTCTTAATCTTTCCTCTGGATACCAAACCAACGTTTAGTAATAAAATAAATGTACATAACCGTATGACAGGAAGATGGCAATTCATACATATAACATGGTCTGTCAGGGATTACTTCGGATTTCTTTAGAAAAATTTAATCAGCACAAAAACACAACGTTTCATCCCTCCTAGGGGACTTTCTCAAGTGACTGGCTTGCAAAGACTACAACAAAGTCCAGTATAAATAGCAATAAACACCCATGTGAAAACAATTAAAACATCACCTAATTACCCCCCAGTAGTCACATGATAATGCACATCCTGGACTTGGGCTTCCATGCTGTCCGGTCCGGTCGCGCTGACGTCATCAACTGGTTCCTTGCGTGCTGACGTCATCCGCAGGTCCTTCTGCGTGGTACGCCTCATCTGCCTGAACAGGCATGGGATCCTATGGACGTGCTCCCTCTGCTCCTCCTCTGTGTGTAGTTCATCCATCGTCGCGTGATCTCGCGAGATTTCGGGGTTATGATGATGTCACTGGAGACAGGAATAGATCTTCTCCTTAGCTGGGGATGCCGTTTTCATGCACATGCGCAGTGTGTTCATATGATTGTACGGCTGTATACCAGGGGAAAGATAGCTGAATCTGACTCATGGATGAGACTTCAGATCTAGGTGGAATGATGAGGAGAGGAGAGATATTAATCAATGTGAAAACATGTATAAAGTGCCACTATACCCTAAAAATAAAGATTTAAAATATGGATAATTTCTTTCATGATTACTAGTCCATGAGTTACAGCAGCAGCAAGAGTGAAATAAACACTGTGGATGAGAGAAATCACATAAGATCAAAAAACATACTAGCGACTATTGAGGAAACAATTAAGGGACAAATAATCGTTATGTCCCCTTGGTGTGACCGTGTCAAGTGTATATGTCCAGAAAGCTTCTCTCTGAAGCAACGCTGTATCCCTCTCTGAACCTGGAGCAAATGTGACACTTCTACAAATATCATTTATGTCATCAAATGTCCTTGTGGATGACTTTATGTAGGAAAAACAAGCCGTATGCTAAAGACAAGGTACATAGAGCATCGCAGTAAAATTAACAACAAGAAGGAAGAGACAGTACTGATCACACATTGCAAAGATCATAAACATACAGTGGCGTCACTAAAGATTATGGGGATAGAATCAGTGGTCACATTTGCTCCAGGTTCACTTTATACATGTTTTCACATTGATTAATATCTCTCCTCTCCTCATCATTCCACCTAGATCTGAAGTCTCATTCAAGAGTCAGATTCAGCTATCTTCCCCCTGGTATACAGCCGTACAATCATATGAACATACTGCGCATGTTCATGAAAACGGCATCCCCAGCTAAGGAGAAGATCTATTCCTGTCTCCAGTGACATCATCATAACCCCGAAATCTCGCGAGATCACGCGACGATGGATGAACTACACACAGAGGAGGAGCAGAGGGAGCACGTCCATAGGATCCCATGCCTGTTCAGGCAGATGAGGCGTACCACGCAGAAGGACCTGCGGATGACGTCAGCATGCAAGGAACCAGTTGATGACGTCAGCGCGACCGGACCGGACAGCATGGTAGACCATGACCAGGATGTGCATTATCATGTGACTACTGGGGGGTAATTAGGTGTTGTTTTAATTGTTTTCACATGGGTATTTATTGCTATTTATACTAGACTTTGTTGTAGTCTTTGCAAGCCAGTCACTTGAGAAAGTCCCCTAGGAGGGATGAAACGTTGTGTTTTTGTGCTGTTTAAATTTTTCTAAAGAATTCCGAAGTTGCCCTGGATCTTTCTGCTTTCCTCTATGTTGGATGTTCCAGGCATGTATCCCTGAACTAGGAGCACCAGTCTTAGCAAGTATCTTTATACATTTTTATGGTGTGCAGCTTTACATGTTATATTGCACTGTGAGGGATTACCCCAGAACAGGGTCAAAATCCACTGTATTATATACTGTACTATAATAGAATGGTCTGAGACCACCCAGGAACTCTGAGAATGAGATTGTTGAAGGGAGCAGGACTCAGTAAGTAAAGCCTAAAATTAATGTATCTTATTTTATTTCCGTGTTTTATATTTGCTTGTCACAAAGTGTTTGACAGTGGAACAAACCACTGAGGTTACAGAATGTAGGATAATCGTCATGCTTTATTTTTTCTTACTCGTGCGTTTTAACTCGTATTATTTTTATGACGATTATTGTTACTAATGAATTAATATAATGGGAGATTAAAGATGTAAAACATTATTTTTACATTGCGCTTCAGAGATTTCAGGTTGCATTTACAAGAGTTTGTATTTCTTATTTTGATTGGGTGTATAAAAGTACCAGTACATTTGTCTGTTGATTAAATGTGTATAACATAATTTTAAAGGTAGTTTAAGAAAAAGAAAATTAATAAAATAAAACAAGTGCTGAATATGTGCCAAGTGCTTTTATTTCCTGTGGCTTTCTCAGACACTGTTCAAGATCATGAATCTCTTATTTTGCTTCATGTTTGGGAAATCAGGAGGAGTATTATTGCTGTACTGTACTGCTGATTTATACTGTCAAATAGTGGACAATTAGTAATAGTTAAGGCACATAAAGGGGGGGGGAGCAGGTAGTGTGATATTTTGTTATTTTACTACATAGAAGAAAGGACCAACATGGCTACCCACAGTTATTTGGCACATAAGGGGATAATCAAGGTCACTTATCCTATACCAAATGTATTTGTATATCCTTTACTGTATGGGGAATGTAAGGGAATTGTATTTTTTTTTACGTTTATCGAGGTTTTACATTAGTCGAAGTGATCAGACTTGACTTGCCATAGATTGCTGCTATCTCCATTCATATCAGAATAGTGAGCGATACCATGTGCTTGGTGGGTTTGAAATGTCCTTTCTGTATCTACAGTATATAGCAAACTGCAGTGGATATAACAATTGTAATAGGGCACAATCTCTGTTGGAAATTAAGCAGCAGCTTCCCCGTGTGGTTGTATTAATAAACAAAATGACAGTCAAACACTACTTTTGCTTTTTGACATTTTTTTATGCATCTATAATATTCTACACAAACATTTTACAAGGTACAGTAGGCTGAGTGTCTCTTTGACAGAGCCTGGAAAGTGTGTAATATTAGTGGTGGGCACTGTTCTACTGTAAATCTTCTCCTTCACTTTGTCCTTTCCCCTTTCCTTTCCCCTTTCCTTTCCCCTTTCCTTTTCCCTTTCCTTTTCCTTTTCCCTTACCTTTTCCCTTTCCTTCCCCAGCCCCAATGCCTCCCCCAGCCCCAATGCCTTCCCCACCCCCCATGCCTCCACCCACTCCTTGTAACATTTGTCCAAGTCCACCAAGCGATCGTTTTTGCCTAACTTGTTCCATTCCCCCTTGAACCTGATTCTCATTGTTCCCCAATTCTTTCACATAGCCCTTCCCATGCTCTCCTCCTTTCCCATGTTCTAAACCTTTCCCATAGCCCTTCCCATGGCCCCTTCCATGTTCTTCTCCTTTGCCGTGTTCCTCTTCGTGGCTGCCACCCTCTTCTTCATCTTGTGGTATTCCCATATCACCCTTTGCTGGAAGATAAAACATGG
Source organism: Ascaphus truei (assembly GCF_040206685.1). Lineage (NCBI taxonomy): Eukaryota > Metazoa > Chordata > Amphibia > Anura > Ascaphidae > Ascaphus > Ascaphus truei. Next base: position 44,292,050 of record NC_134490.1, on the reverse strand, counting down.
TAAGTAAGATTCTGATCTTTCTGTTTCTATTTGAAATAATACTATTTATTCAAATACCACCAATATTTAGATCTATTACAGTTATATGGTACATATTTAATCTTTACTGCATATGCGAGCTGTGACTTTAATTTTCCATCTGGACCAAAATGGCTTTGGCAGATATGTGTTAGCTCTTCTTGTGTAACATTTAACTTACCCAGATTAGGGGAGAGGGAGAAAATGACAGGGACTAGTACTGGTGAATGCATGTTTTAGAAATGACCTTGGAGTTTAAATAACATTCAGTTTAGGGAGCACTTATTTTAGTCTGGTTGTTTAAATATTTTATTAACGGTTCTTTGCGTGCACTAATGGTGCAAAGACAGATACTTCACCATGACAAGAATCCCAATGTTTGTGTGGGGGGAATGCTTCGTGCATATTACGAATCAGAGGCAAAAATGAATAACTTAAGAGATGTATCAGGGTGTTAACGGCCTCGAGAAATCTCTGTTTTTAGTGTAAACATGTCATACTGTAGGTAGCTGCTTTTTTAAGCAACCCCAGCTGATCAAATACATGTGACAGAACAAATTGATTTTTTGTGGTATCTGGATCTAGTGAACTATACATATTTGTTTTTTTATTTGAATTGGTACTCCTTCATTTATGATAGACTTTGCAATCTATTTTGTTTAAGGTAGGTAAGATTTCTTGTTGATTTGTACATATGGCATTTGAGGTTTGTATCCTAGTGTTTGGGTATTCTGCAGATACTGTTGAAATTTAAAATTCTGCTGTAAAAGGTTTAACAATGCATAGGAGAACTAGGGGTGAGATTTTATGGAGGGCACATGGGTAGAAAAGATAGGGGATACGCAGTCGGACCTAAAGAGGGAATATTTCGTCATTTTCTGCACCCATTAGTGGATAGGAAATTACTGCAAGAACAACTTAACCACAACCTTACTGCTGTTGAAGGGTACAGTACTTACAAAATATTGGTTTCATGCATTTCTTTCCACATGGGGATCTGCAGCAAATCATTTTACTGTCACAGTCTCCATCAGCAGCACAGTCAACCATTTTGGTGAAGTTGGGGAAGCGCATTGGATGTTTTCCATTTTCCTTATGTGAATTGTGTTTCTCAGAACATTCTTTCTCGCTCTGCCCTTGATCGCATTGTGTGTGTGGTGGGAAGTCTTTGTGTTTCATAAATTGTTTTTTCAACTTGCGCAACACTTCTGGGTGCTTTCTCAAATAGTCTTCAGGGCACATTCCATTAGTCTCGTCACTCTCATTGACATCTGATGAAACAAAAATATCTAGTTATTACAGGTGGCTATTTGTACATTTTACCTTTGAAACCTTCTATCTGTGCATCATACTGTCTGTATTTTCCCCATACTGCGTCCCATGCTAACGTTCTTGTATTTGTAACCTTATATATTCTCTCTTTCCCCATTATTCTTCACATGTTCTCTTTTCCTGTATCTTGCACATTTACCTTGCTCTTCATTTTTCTCTTCTTCACTTAATTCTCTGGGGTGTCTTCCATTTTCGGTGAATTCCATGTGTTCATCATTTTCTAAATACAAAGAACACTAATTTGAGAGTCTGATCATCCTGACTGCAACATATATCCATCAGGTTAATACTGTAAGTACAGCTGAAATGTGACTTGTCTTCTCAGGGGGACCTGATTGACAATTGCGAAAGATCCTTGGCAATTTTGAAAAAAAATAATAAACTTTCCATAAACAATCATTCTACAGCAGCAGTGTCACCTGCTTCGTCATCTGAACCGAAGTATTCATATTAAAAACATTGGCATCACTATCACAGTGTTTGTTAAAAAAAAAATATATGGGAACTAGCTGTATCCGGCATAACATACGCAGATCTAGCAGTTCTTAAAGGTTATTAATTAAACATTACACTTTGTTTTCACCCGTCCCTATAATGCTTTGCTGTCTCTTCTCCCCACTTCCCCACCTTACTTTCTGCTCCCTCATGCCATGCTCCTCATTGCACTCTTTCCTCCCCTCTCTTTGCATCCCCTGCCTTACTGTGTCTGCTCTCTCTGTGTACACTACAGTCCCTTCCTCTCCTACTCATCCCATCTGTCTCCTCGTCTCCTTGCTGTCTCTCTGTTTCCTCTTACGAATCAACTTGCTGTCTCTCCTCCCCTCTCTTTGCACTTCCTCCTGCCCCATGTGCACACTGCTCTCTATTCCCTCCTCGTCATCCATCTGTCTCCTCTCCTTGCTGTCTCTCTGTCTCCTCTCCCCTTTTTGCTGTCTCTCCTCCCCTCCTTGCTTCCTTGCTTTTGTTGCTTAGCAACCCTTTAACAGCTGAACCTTTGTACGGAAACAACATATATATCACTATTACACATATAGTGTACCTTTCTGGACTGATATTATATGGCCAGGCTGCACTGACTTGCTTAAAATACTGTATATTGATTTTTTTTGATTTTTTTTAAACAGAGGTAGAGCTAAAGTTGAATAAAAAAAGAAAATGAGGAATAATGTTATAAAATGGGGCTTGGAAAAAGTATAATTGTGTAAAGCCAGTTGAAAAGATAAAGTACTATTTACAGAGGAGGAGATTATTTCCTTAAAGATTTTTTATCATACTTAAGTAGATAAATTACAGTTACAATAAAATGAAAGTCCTCACCCAAATAGACCAGGTTGTATCACTTTTTTTGTACAATTTTAAGAGTTGTTACAATATAGTAATTTAAACATTCAAATTTAGGCTTGAATGAATAACTGCAAAAAAAACACAATATTAAATCTTACTGCTCATTCCTAATTCATGGAAAGGATAGTGTCCGTAGACAATATTAAGCACAACCCGTGTTTTAATGTTGATATCTTTCCAAGAGGAAAAATTGCTGAATAATAGGGAGTAGAGATGGGTGAACCCGCCCAATCCGATTCCTGGATTTTCTCGCATTTTCCCCTCAAAATCCATTACACAGTGTTAAATCCGCAAATGAATTTGGCCGATTTTAATCGGCGTGGATTCGTCAATTGGATTCACGATTGGCTACAATCCACTGACATTGATAGAATGCAATCCGTTGGCGGGTTCTTACAAATTCACCAACGGATTGCAAAATACGCGGCTTGTACTGGCAATAATAATAAAAAAAACCTGCAAAATGCGAATCGCCCTTTTTGAGATTGATCTGCGGAAATCTGCAGACCAAAGGAACCGGACGATCCGCTGCGAATCCAAATCCGCCCATCTACAATAGGGAGTTACGGTGATATAAGGAGATATGTCATTAGATTGTAAGTGGGACCACACATTTGAGCAATGGAATCCTTGATGTAGGACAGCACTTACCAAACATAGACTTCATACACTTCATTCCACAGGGGGATCTGCAGCATTTTCGGTTACCCTCACAGACTCCCTCAGCCGCACAGTCAGGCATTTTTGTGAAATCAGGGAAAATCATTGCAGTTTTTCCATCTTTTTTATCTTTCTTGAACTTCAATTTTTCTGGATGCTTTCTAAAAAAATCTTCAGGACACATCCCACTCTGCTTCTCAGCCGCAGGACCTGTAAATAGGAACAATGTCTAATCATCAACATCAAAGCTGGGCATCGAAATAATCCACATGGATTTATTTCTATAAATAAACATAATGGGTGATATTGTGTTTAACAACATCATAAGCTGCTGTATGGTAAAAGAGTGCTTAGTACATATAAACCTAGAAAGGTATACCTGGAAATAAAGGTGTAAGGGCTTTCTACTACCTGAGGTACAGTAAAACACACTACAGTAATTATTATACCAAACTCAAAATGTATCTACAGTATTTCCTCTTTATAAACAGTTTTACATGTGCCTGCTCACAAAACAAGATGTTTACCTGTGACCCTCAATCTCCAAATGCTACATCAATCATTGTTTAATGTACAGTAGATCTGTAACTCCTGTCTTTAAACCTAAGAATCTGCAAATTTACTTAACAGTGGCCTCTATTCTACAGGTATGTATGTTGTGAAATGGTATGTCAAGGAGGAACTTTTCATTTGAATTTAGCTCAGAGGCTTTTCTGATATGGGGATGTCGCTTAACAACAAAACAGAGCCCAATGTATCCAAAAAGCCCAATCATTTGTCATCTTACCATCCATAAGTGCACTCGCCACTGCTACAAGCAGCAAGCTGGACAAAATTTCCATCTTCATGGTGGTGACAGAGCAAGATCTGCTATCAATAATAATTGGAAGGAAAGTTCTGTTCAGATTTCCAAAGGCAAATGACCCCTATTTATATCAACCTGTAGAGGACTGCATCAGGCCCTGGATCACTAGCCATTAATTATCCAATCATTCCAGTACAAGGGGTTTGAACTGAACAGATTATCGGTAACCTTTCTAATGTATTGTTACTCTTATCTGTGTAGTGTGATATGCAACATAAAGCTGAAACCAAAAACCTTTTGGGGAGTGTATACTGTACTTAACATTTTGGAATAGTTCCATAAAAATAAAGTGTGTCCTCTGTGACGTCTGTGGTATGAGCCCCTTTTGATTATATATTGTGAGCCCTTTGTGATTATATATATGCCCTTTACCTTAACAATCCCTACAAAGAATTAAAACAAGTGAGGGTAGTGGCAGTGAAAGCTTCCAGTTCCTACCAAACTTGTATTTATACAAATACCTTCTTATCTTCCCCTAGAAATAGCCCCAATCTATTCTCCATCCAAGATAGGTAACACGGTTTATTCTGCCATCCCTTCATTAGTTTAGACATATATATATATGTCTATATATGTCTATATATATATATATATATATATATATATATATATATATATATATATACAGTATATATATATATTCCATCCCCCCAATCACATTCATCAAAATCTCCATTTAAACTGAATGATCGGCAATAATAGTGTTAACCACATACTGTACATACAGTTATAGACAGTACATTCAACTCCTCAAAGTTGTCCACAGGAACAGTTGTAGCTTTGGCATCAGCAAAATGAAGTCCCACCATGAAATCACTTATCTTGCACACTCTTTATACACAAAACCGAACTTGTTGCCATTTTCTCGTCTCCAATTTCTGCAGCTCAGACGATTTCCAGTGTTAAAATACTGATGCAACTGGTTTTATTATAACCCAGCACCATTGGGACTATAAATATGAGTACGGTGGCCGGAAGTAGGGGTGTGGAGCTGGAAGTAGGGGTACGAGGGATGGAAGTAGGGGAGTGGGGGCTTGAAGTAGGGGAGCGGGGGCTGGAAGTAGGGGAGCAGAGCTTGAAGTAGTGGTACAAGGGATGGAAGTAGGGGAGTGGGGGGTGGAAGTAGGAGTGTGGAAGATGGAAGTAGAGGTGCAGGAGCTGAAAGAAAAGGTGTGGGGCTGGAAGTAGGGGTGCTAGGCTGGAAGTAGGGGTGCAGGGGATGGAAGTAGGGGAGCGGGGGCTGGAAGTAGGGGAGCAGGGCTGGAAGTAGGGGTGCGGGGATGGAAGTAGAGGTGCAGGAACCTAAAGAAAAGGTACATGGGCTGGAAGTAGTGCAGATGTTGGAAGTAGGGGTACGAATGCTGAAAGTAGGGGGTGCAGGAGCTGAAAGTAGGGGTTCGGTGGCTGGAAGTAGGGGATGCAGCAGCAGAAAGTAGGGGTGTGGGTGATGGAAGTAGGGGTTCAAGGGATGGAAGTAAGGGTGCGGGGGAAGGAAGTAGTGGTGCGAGGGATGGAAGTAGGAGTGCAGGGGCTGGAAATAGGGGTTAAAGGCCTGGAAGTAGTAATGCAGGGGATGGAAGTAGGGGTGCGAATGGTGGAAGTAGGGGTGCAGAGGTTGGAAATAGGGGTGTGGGGGCTGGAATGTGGGATGCAGGGGCTCAAAGTACTGTAGGCAAATTCTTCGGCTAAGTTCTCAAACCTGGCGAAATTTACAGTTTTTGACGAACTCCAAAAGTCAAGCTTTTTAAAATGCTTCCCAAGTAAAAATCTTGACAGCCTAAAATCAGGGGTCTCCTCTCACAGGAAACACCCTTCTTATACTGTATTAGGCAAAATACATACTGTATACAAACACAGACATATATATAATGTCTAATAAAATAACTATGTGTAATACATATATAGGAACCATACAATATTAAAAGTTAAATTAACTATAATAGATAAAAACAGAATAGACAAACTGATTCTTGGCATTTCTCTACATTTTGAAATAATTATGTTTTATCCACTGTATAGCAATTATTTCCTTCTGCTCTTATTGATTATAATTCTTAGCATGAATTTCATATTATTTCTATTTTGTTGAGTATATATATTTTTCACGTGTTTACACATCCTAAAGGATTTTTGTGTGTGAAGTACTGTTCTGTTTATGGATGTTCTACAAGAACCTTAGTCTGTACCATGAGCCTCTACTGAGCTGCACAGATATTTAGCTGTGTGAATGAGGCAAGGCATTTTGAAAGATGTGTACTTTAGTCTCATGGTCTATCTGGAAAAATGGCTCATGCATAGGCCAATTCATGCTCTAGGGATATTATAGAGTCTTGGCAAAGATAACCATCATGATAATATAAATGGTGAACCAAGCTGTTTATCTGACCTTTGAAAATAAAATAAGATGTTTTTTCGTGTACTTTTTTAATCTAAGGATTAGTACCATTTTGGCCATTTCAAAGTGCCATATTAAATTAAAGGGCAGAGCTCTAATTTATTTATCAGCAAAATATACCTTGTAAAATGTAGTAGCATGCATTGCAAAGCTGTAAGTGAAAGTAACATCACCGATGATTTGTTTGTATGTTTATACCATTCTGTTAGTCTGGAAATTTCCTTGTACCACATTTCAAGGCACTGATGGGCATTTCAAAAATAGCAGCAGCATCGTACACTCAAAATGTGTTGAGAAACCCCCTGAAGACCTGTGTTTGAAGATGTCTGACCTTAAAGATAAGCTGTGTGTCACAGGTAAATGAAATGCCTTTGTGCACAATTCTCTGTATAAAGCTGGACAGAGAACTCTGAACTCACCAGGATATACTGTACAGTGGTGTGAAAAAGAAAGTAAACCCTCTTTGAATTCTATGGTTTTACATATCAGGACATAATAACAATCAACTGTTCCTTAGCCGGTCTTAAAATTAGGTAAATACAACCTCAGATGAACAACAACACATGACATATTACACCATGTCATGATTTATTTAACAAAAATAAAGCCAAAATGGAGAAACTATGTGTGAAAAACTAAGTACACCCTTACTGCTTCCATAGGAATTAAGATGTTATGTAGCAGACAGGTGCTGCTAATCAAATGCCCGTGATTAATTGATCATCAAAGAGCACAAGAGTGATTATAAAGAAATCCCCCCAAGGTCCCTGTTACTTGCACTCTTTCAGTTCTTAGGATAAACATATGACTTAATAGTCGTATCAAAATATACATATTGTAGAGGGCATAGGTGACCAGTAGTACCACCTATACCCTCTACAATATGTATATTTAGATACAACTATTAGTCATATGTTTATCCTTAGAACTGACAGAGTGCAACTAACAGGGACCGTGGGGGGATTTCTTTATAATCACTCTTGTGCTCTTTAGTACCATATTTATGTCACCTGTGTGCACTAGTCTATCATTATCTACTTTGAATTAGGTGAGCAATGAGATCATAATTGTTATATTAATTGATCATCAGCAAGTGTGACCACCTCTATAAAAGCCAAAGTTTTAGCAGTTTGCAGGTCTGGAGCATTCAGGTGTGTGTTAACACAATGCCAAGGAGGAAAGACATCAGCAATGATCTTAGAGAAGCAATTGTTGCTGTCCATCAATCTGGGAAGAGTTATATGGCCATTTCCAAACAATTTAAAGTCCATCATTCTACAGTGAGAAAGATTATTCAAAAGTGGAAAACATTCAAGACAGTTGCCTATCTTCCTATGAGTGGACGTCCCTGCAAATTCACCCCAAGGTCAGACCGTGCAATACTCAGAGAAATTGCAAAAAACCCAAGGGTTACATCTCAGACTCTACAGGCCTCAGTTAGCATGTTAAATGTTAAAGTTCATGACAGTACAATTAGAAAAAGACTGAACATGTATGGTTTGTTTGGAAGGGTTGCACGGCTTAGGTTTGTAACTAGCATCTGAACAAACCACAAGACTTCTGGAACAATGTCCTTTGGACAGACAAGACCAAAGTGGAGATGTATGGCCATAATGCACAGAGACAAGTTTGGCGAAAACCAAACACAGCATATCAGCAAAAACACCTCATACCAACTGTCAAGCACGGTAGTGGAGGGGTGATGATTTGGGCTTGTTTTGCAGCCACAGAACCTTCAAACCTTGCAGTCATTGAGTCGACCATGAACTCCTCTGTATACCAAAGTATTCTAGAGTCAAATGTGAGGCCATCTGTCCGACAGCTAAAGCTTGGCCGAAATTGGGTCATGCAACAGGACAATGATCCCAAGCACACCAGCAAATCTACAACAGAATGGCTGAAAAAGAAAAGAATCAAGGTGTTGCAATGGCCAAGTCAAAGTCCAGACTTCAACCCGATTGAAATGCTGTGGCTGAACCTTAAGAGAGCTGTGCATAAACAAATGCCCACAAACCTCAATGAACTGAAGCAACGCTGTAAAGAATAGTGACCCAAAATTCCTCCACACCGATGTGAGGGGGTAGTTGGTGTGGGTAGAGCACAGCTTCCAGACTCCCTGCAATGTGAAGCAGGGAAAACAAAACCAGGCCACTCCGCAGTAGTTTCAAATTTGTATTAGCCAACTAACACATACAGGGAAAAAAGGGGACAAATAGAACGCACCTACGCGTTTCGTACAAAGGTACTTTATCAAGTACCTTTGTACGAAACGCGTAGGTGCGTTCTATTTGTCCCCTTTTTTCCCTGTATGTGTTAGTTGGCTAATACAAATTTGAAACTACTGCGGAGTGGCCTGGTTTTGTTTTCCCTGCTTCACATTGCAGGGAGTCTGGAAGCTGTGCTCTACCCACACCAACTACCCTCTTGAATTTTCCTATGGATGGACTGCACGCTACTGATCCTGAGAGTGCCCCCTGAAGGAGCAGGTAAAGTGTCAATGTGCCTTATTCAAATCCTGCTGTCATGGACATAGTTCCTCCTCATTATGCTGTTAGGGTGATTATTGTGTACATCCCTGTGGTTGTCTCAACTGACTCCACTTGTCACTTCCCCTACAGTTATCACGCAGATTTAATGCATTATTGAGGGGCACTCCATCATCGCCGGACTTCCTAATTAAGGATCTTATTAACAATATGCTTAAGGATGCTACCTGCTCAATTTTGAGCACCACATATACCACATTCCTCTGAACACCGATGTGAGGGACTGATAGTCATACAGAAAACTATTACTTCAAGTTATTGCTGCTAAATGAGTTCTACAAGCTATTAAATCATAAGTTATACTTAGTTTTTCACACATGGCTTCTCCATTTTGGCTTTATTTTTGTTAAATAAATCATGACACGGTGTAATATGTCACGGGTTGCTGTTCATCTGGAGGTTGTATTTACCTAATTTTAAGACCTGCTAAGGTTTTATGGTTATTATGTCCTGATGTAAAACCATAGAATTCAAAGAGTGTACTTCAAGGTGTACTTTCTTTTTCCAACCACTGTAGACCCTGTTGCTGCTAGGTCAAGATAGGGTTACCTAATGCTTGTCATATTTAGTGATGGATGGTGTCTCCAGAGACAGAAGCTAGATTTCAGATTGATGCAGATGGAAAAGAAACATAATCATGTTTTTTACTGCTAACATTTCACAAGACCGTACTCCTCACTATAACTAAATGTCTGACGGGACAATCACAGCAACACAGATCCACACAGTAGTTAGCTGGAGAGTTGAACTGTTCTAGTGTTGAATAGAGATATAGGGCCTCATGCAGTAAGCGACGATTATGTGAAATCGGCAAGCTTATCGATTAGTCATGTTATTGGCGTTTTTCCCTCTCCGTATGCAGTAAGTGCCGAATACATTCAAAATCAAGCCGAAAACAAATCCGACCACTCTCACGATGATGAGCCGATCACACACAGGTGTATCGGCGTGCGTGGCGGGGTGCTGTTAGGTTGCACAATCACAAATCTTGCTGAATCAGGCGAAACAAGCATGTTTTTGATTGCGCGCCATATTTAAAGGCAACGTGTACTGCTAATCATTCTCTGTGTTGTTGGGAGTAAGAGAGAGAGAGACGCACAGAGCTGGACGATTGAAGATTTGCATATTGACTGAGAGACTTGTTGTGTATTGGGTGAGCTTTGTCCTTTGTTGTTTTGTTTACATCTTTGTCTTGTTTTATATGTGGAAGTGGTTCGTGTGATTGCCTGTACATTTCTTGTCTGTTTTTTGTGAGTGCTGGAAGTATGCCCGCAAAGCGTGGGAAGAGTGATGCTGGTGGGAGTGGGACTGCTACTCGTGCGAGTACGTGTCGGAGTGAACGTTCTGTTCAGGGGAGTGATGTTGCTGGTGCACCGAGTGGTGTTGCTGAGAGTGGGAGTGCTGTTGCTGGGAGTGGGAGTGCTGTTGCTGGGAGTGGGAGTGCTGTTGCTGGGAGTGCTGTTGTTGGGAGTGGGAGTGCTGGTGCTGCGAGTGGTGTTGCTGGGAGTGGGAGTGCTGTTGTTGGGAGTGGGAGTGCTGTTGCTGTGAGTGGGAGTGCTGGTGCTGGGAGTGCTGGTGCTAGGAGTGGGAGTGCTGGTGCTGGGAGTGCTGCTGGAGCCCAGTTGCTGATGGGGTGGATGGTGGTGGCGTGCTTGCTGGTGGCCAGCTTTTGGAGGCTCTTCCATTGGAAGAAGGAGAGTCCAGTCAGCACCAGCCAAGCTCTGACCCTAAACCTGCTCGGAAGAAACGTGTGGAGAAGCCACGTAATCCTCGCTTCAATGACCAGGAAAATACAGCTCTTGTCACTGGCATTCTGGAGCACTATGACAGTATCTATGGACATTTAGTAGGTAAGTGTACCTTTACATTTATTATTCAAATACATGTGATCCTAGGTCATCTGAGTTTTGTTCATATGCAAATATGGGTACACAATATCTTTCTATGTTCATTAGTGTGGAAACACAGCTTTTTATCATGCCTTACAAGGACAAATAAACACAGCCGGTCAATTTGCCAGAACTGCATACAATATGAATGCAACCTTGCTTACATGTATAGGTTTAGTAGTGAATGCTCATGTGCTTCACATATTACACATAAAACAGCATGTTTGCTATCTCTTGGAACAGCTAGCAGTGTAGGAAACTGGTGCTTATATTATTATTAATTCACCTCATATCTTTTATATGTTTTTCAAGGGCGGACAAGTGCAGCAAGCAAAAAAGAAATGTGGGACACAATAGTCATTGGTGTCAATGCCTGTGGGAATCGTGTCAGGGACAAGTATCATTGTCGGAAAAGATTTGATGATATTAGGTCCAAATTGAAAAAGAAAATACAAGACCAACGCGTGCATGCTACTGGCACTGGAGGTGGGCCCACACCACAACGTCTCATATTGACTCCATTGGAGGAGCTGCTTCGGCCAAAATTACTTACCGTCGTCGTGGAAGGCTTGGCTGGTGACCGTGACATTGGAATTTATCCGTCACAATTTCCAGCAGGTGATAAATATTACTGTACTAGGCGTGTCGTTGCTTACACTTATTTTGCATATTTACACTGCTTTTTATACTGTCTTCACAATATAAGCATACCTGCATCTATATATGTATATGTCTGATTCTGTATATATATATATCTCAAAATAGACATATATGTAGTAGTCCTACTAAAAGCAGTAACTAATATAGCACGTGCCATTGCGTGCTCATTTACATGTGAATTCCCAAAATGCATAGCTGCAGTGGAAGCAATTGATGGTGGGCGAAGATGGGGAACAACAGGGTAGTACACATGTGTAACACATGTTAATCAGAAATTATTACTAGCTACAGGTACAGAACAGAAATATGTAGAATATTATTGTGTATTTTATTTATTTTACTCCGACAAACATGACATTACTGCCTATTTTAAGCATGCATCAAATATATTGCATGCAACGGCCTACAAACATCACTTGCACTAACACATCTATAGTTGTTTATGAAAAGGTCCATTTTTGCTTTAACTCATATACAGACAGCATAATGAGGCACACGTATCATATTTTATGTCATTGTTTTCATAACTTAAAAACTGCACACGACTATTTAGCTCATCTACCATTGTGTTAAAGCAGCTGCAATTAATATCTCATCACAGCATACACTTCAACAGAGGGGGTGGGGTTCAGCACACACACTAATTGCAGCCTCATTTTAGGGTCAACTTAGTTCACACCATTTTCACCTGTTTCAAGTAATTGAAAGGTGTGGCTGATTAGGCTTTTTGGGGAAGGGAATACCGTTATTACAACCTGACTAGCACAACTGAAGTTAATCACACTCATTTGAAAGCTTCACTTTAGCTACTAAATGCCCCAACAACTCATTACTTATCAAAGCGTACGTCACACATTAGTTCACTCATATCTATAGTTGAACTACTATCAAAGACACATTATCACACACTGCATGTGTTGTCATGTTGAGTCACAGCCACATTCAGGTGTGCCACATCTTCGATTAATGTACCACACATATCCTCTACCAAAAACAACACTTTTTGCAATATGACCACCTTCATGATAACCATTGTGAATGGTCATCTCATGATAGTTATGTACATTATGATACTGATATCACTACACAACATATGATTTTAAGGTACAAATTTAATCTATTTATCCTCACGCATTACTGCAGAAACATAGTATGTTGTATGTTAGGGAACTCAAAACTTCTAAGTACACAGGCATGTACAGTGTTATTACAACTATTTATGTTCACTTTCACACACATTTTCGGTTAAGGAACTGATGTTGTTAGTTAATCATAAATACAGAACATACAATAAGTGTTTGTTCAATATTTACACATGTAAATGTCAAACTTATGTTATTGTTATATATAGTTGCCCCTGGAGGACATGTGTCACCTGAGATGGAACAAGTGTCTTCACCTGGGTCAGCCAGCTCAACACAACTACAAGGTGAGTGTATCAGTTGGTGGCCATATAATATGTGCTCTTCTATATGTTATGTTGTCATGTTCATTATTTGTTTTGCACATCTTCTTTAAATAGGATTACTTAGTGTCAGTGAAAATTAAGTGTAAGGCAACATGTATTGTGTTAGTGATGTGAACTATCATGTAGGACTTCTGAGTTTAGAGCAACTTTTCATTCATTCATATTTCATACTGAGTCCAAACATTATTCATAAGTCAAGGTAGTTTTTAATGTGAGGTTATAAAACGTATGCTAACATGTTAGGTGTTACTTAGGACACAGTACAATTACATAGTAACACAGCATACATTAACATGCCATTTAATAATGTGTACATTTCTTTTTAGAACATCATGGTGATGAGGATGATGAGGATGATGAGGATGACGCCGCAGAAGAGACTGAAATACAATCAAGTGACCATGAAGAGGTGCCAATAGAAACTGTTGTACCGCCAAATCGTCCATCAACTTCCACATACGATGCAATTGTAGCTTCAGAGGGAAAAATAGTGGATGCAGAAAATCGTCGCCATTCAGACATGATGACAGTGCTGGAAAGGATGATTGGACTGCAGGAAGAAACAGTATCACAATTGGCACATCTCCACAGAGTCTTCATTGAAGTGCCTAAACAGTTGCAAAAAATCAACACCTCATTCGAAGCATTAGTTGTTCAGCAAACCCAAGCTAATTACTGGAGAATGACTAATGTACCCCAATTCAACACCTCACAGGCTGGATCATTACATGCTGGCCACTTCTCACCACATTCATCTGATCTTCAGTCACCAGGTCCCAATGTTACCGGTCAAGTAGCACACATTGGTGTGCAGGTTCCTGACGACATCCTACCGCTGCCATCTGTACTACATCACCAGCTGACACCTACAAAGGAGGCCACAAAAACACAACAGCACAAGCAGTTAGTACTGACCAGGAAAGATGAAACGGACCAACCATGTGTTGTGCACGGTGTACCAACTTGCTCACATGTGTCACTGCCCACAAGCCCTGTTGGTGAACAGTCACTGCCCAAAAGCCCTGTAGGTGAGTCACTGCCCACAAGCCCTGTAGGTGAGTCACTGCCCAAAAGCCCTGTAGGTGAGTCACTGCCCACAAGCCCTGTAGGTGAGTCACTGCCCATAAGCCCTGCCCGTGAAGTGCCAGAGGCCACTCAAAGTGGCTCTGTTGTGGCGAAAGTTGGTGGCAAACGAAAAAAAAAAATGCAAGAGACAACAAGCAGGCCTGTTACTCGCTCACAAAAGGAACAAAAAAAATAAATGTTATAATTCACTCAATATGTCTCTGCCCTTGTTTTGTTGACTTCACATTATCTAATTAATATTGTATGTATGCTGAAGACTGTGTTGTTTCCAAACTTTCAACTATGTTCTTGTACACGTGAAGTTTTGGAAATGTTAACACTCAATTAATGAATAGTGTTATAAATATTTATGTATTAATCGTCTGTTCAGTAATGGTCCACCTGGAACCAGTTGCAAAGTTTAGAGAAGCTGCCATTGACTTTGCAGCAAAACATTGCATTTGTGTGTGTTAATTGATGTAAGAATTGCATATGCATATTAGTCACATGCAATTATAAAAACACCTAAGTAACTGCAAACATCTTTCTTGTACGTGTACAGCAGGATTATGTGTAAATTATTACTTACCTTTGCCTTGCTTGGGCATTCTAATTTTGTCCTTTAATCATTTGTGTGTTCTTGTTTCAATAACATCTCAGAATGTATAATAATATATATACACACACACTGAGTGTGTGTGTGTGTGTGTGTGTGTGTGTGTGTGTGTGTGTGTGTGTGTGTGTGTGTGTGTGTGTGTGTGTGTGTGTGTGTGTGTGTATATATATATATATATATATATATATATATATAGTACTATATAAACTGGTATACATGTATTTTACAAACTAATACACTTCATGCTTCCTTGTGAAAGCACACTATTTTAATAATACAGGCATAATGTTTGAGAAATATCCTAAGTATGAGACTCTAACAGTATTGTGCTTAAACAAATGTTTATTACTTCATTCAATCATGTTTCTCACCATTTAAATAGGTTTCATACAAGGTATACTTACTGCCATCAATGTTGTGTGTACTCCTGCAATATTAAAAAAAATAAAATATAATATATAAATATATATATATTTTTATAAGAGAGATATATTTAGATATATATATATACACACGTATTTAAACTCATGCAGACAGGGAGTTAACCAGACTTTCACATACACACAGAAATGTAAGCGGGGAAAAAACATTTCTTTTTGCAGGTGTGTCTTTTTACTGATATGCCTGGCTAAGAACTATTTTCACACAGTGGTCTTTGTTAGTTTTCAAAAAAACACTATGTGAACGAATTCAAAGTCTAGGGATGTTTTTCAGAAACGAGATAAAAGAAGGAGAAATGTTTCTCCCACAGTCCCATATCACTAACCACAACTGTTAACCCAATTAGATTTACAAAGCCAATTGGCGTTTGAAATAAAGAGTCAAAGTAGTTAGTTTTGATGACCTTGACAAGGAAAAACAGGAGTTTGTTAGCCATTCAGCACATTCATTTTGATGAGCAAATAACACAGACCTGCACACAGCTTTTGTGCTACTCAGACATGGCTGATGAATTCGTTACCAATATTAATCCCCTTTTAGGGTATAAGTACATGATCTGTGAAGCCATCTTGAACAGTCGCGGACAGAAAGCAAGCACACGCCAAATCGATGATTTCATTCGAGCAAAATATCCTTATTACCAAGACCGTAAGCATGCACGGAATTTTAATTCCTCAATAAGATTCACTTTATCAAGTAATGACTTTTTTGAACGTGACCAGGATAAGCTACAACACACCTATGGTTTCTGGAAGATTGCCCAGGAAAAACAATTTCTCCTGAAAGACGGCACTTATATTGTCGTGAAAGGCATATTTATTCCTAATGGCAATAGCAATGTATCCGCTACTACTGATCCGTTTGAATCGATACGTGCTGCAATATCTGCAGCCTCCATTCCTGAAACCCACATTGTACAAGAACAAAAGTACTATGATTATGTACCAAGCCTTTCAGCTGAAAATGCATTGGAATGGGAACCCGAAGAAATTAACCTACCTCCCGACCAATTATTTGAAGAAAGCAGTGGCGATTCCTATGAGCGCTTCCTGGAGGAGATATGTGTCATACTGGATTCAGCGGTTGGGTCAAGCGTGGATGAAAATGCCTTGCATTTCTGGAGCGACCAGTTGCAGCCAGGCGAAGAGTTAATTCTAGAAGAATGGTAAATATAACAATCGTTATGCGTTGACTCTGCGTTTAAATTTTTTTTTTTTTTGTAACCACCATTTTCACTTTCAATGCGTGGATACAGCGTAACATTGCAGACTGCATAACATGTAGCGATCACAAACAAATTGTTTCCTAATACAATATAGTAGAACCTGAAAGAGTAGTACACATTGCTGACGGTATACATATACGTACTTTCCTATCCCTTTAAACATATTAGCAACATTTTTCCATAACTCTAACACATACCTGTTTTGTTATCATGCAACATCTACAACATTGAAAACCGGGTCCACCACGTATGACGTGGGACCCTTGTCATGGGCCAAGGCGTCCTTAAAAAGGATTACGGATGTAAGTCCCGCCCCCAAGCGACGTGCGCGCCTCAAAGCCTATTGGCTGTCATGTTTTGTTATAGTAACGGTAACTGCAGTGTGTGATGCGTGCGGCTCAGTGTTTGTAGGCGTACCCTGGGCGTTAGCCGAATGTTAATTGAGTGGGAGGAGTGTTAGCGTGCGTTTCACGCTGGCTTAACATGACGTCACACGTATTGCATTTGCGCATTGTGTTATCGGCCGTCCTTTCTGTCCAAACACGTCTGGTTTAAAAGAATACAGATGTACTCGTTTAGAATGATTTTAGTTTCATCTTCATTGTATTTGAAATAAAGATGTGATGTTTACTGGTATTTTCTACATGTATTGAACGCACAACGTTCGCTTTGTTTTGCGCATGCGCTAACAGTTAGTGGAGCCAAGCGTGAAGTGCGTGCGCACACTAAGATGTGCGCGCACATTTTTCAGTATACAGGCAACGTTCACTTCATATACATAGTTATGGCTGCTACAAATGATAATAAAAATTACATACTGATGTACACTTGTAGTTGTAACATATAAATGAGTGACGTGTGTATGTACACAATCATATAGAGCTATGTAACGCGTTGTCACGGATACATATATAGTAAGGTGCCATATTTGACCATCATGTGTTTGCTGTATTTCAGAGATGTCGGGGAAGATACAATCGGATCAATGTATGATTTCAGAAGAGTCTACCTTTATATGAGATGATTGTGAGGAGGAGCCACCGACTACTATACTACATATGGAACTAATTTTATATTGCTTGCAGCGCTTATTAACAAACAATTAAAAAAGTGATACCCTTATGCCTATATTGCATAAGCACTTAATTAACAAAATGATGTTGCAAAATAGTGCCTCTTGAATTTTTCTTGAGTGTTCTTTAATGACTACTAACATTTTATGACATGGTGTGTTTTTTATATAACAACCATTCCCACTCTGCTAACACATTTGTGTATTCTATTGTGTAATGGAACGTATGACTGTCGAAACTATGTAACAATAATAATAATAATAATATGAGCATGTTCATGTATAGGGCTGCTAGTTGTACGCAGCGATTTACAGACACATGTTTCAGCCTGAGGTCCCTGGCCCGTGGAACGTACAAATGTTTTTTTGCCGCATGAGGCACAGGGAGATAAAGTGACTTGGCCAAGGTCACAAGGAGCCCACACCGGCAATTGAACCAGACTCCCCTGCTTCAAACTATCAGTGCCAGTGTGTGTCTTTACTCACTGAGCCACTCCTTCTCCCAATGTAAAGGACACTTACAACCAAGTAGCCATTTATATTTAAAATCTCTTGTTACATGGGTATGTAGATAAAATGGTTTGGGACTGTAGCAAATAATGTTACTGGCCAGATGTTATGGTCCCCTCCAATGCATGATGTTCTGAATATGACATCACCATCATGTTATGAAGTACGTTTCTGTGTATATTTCATTAACCTAACTAACTATAGTTTACGGTGTTTATTAATCGTTTAAAAATACATAGTATAGTCAATATGATGATATAAGCTACCATAATAAAGCTGGTGTTATCATTTGTCGGTGTTATACATGGATCCTACACCAATTGATAGAGACACAAACAGTTGTCTTAAAAAGTGTGTCTATGCTAGTGATGAATGTGCTCCCGTAAGTAAACAAATAAGTACAGTTATCCCCTTTTCTCCAAACACCTCTATATTACATTAATGGAAATTATAAGGAAACATACATAAAATGTGATGAAATGTGAGTAATCATTTTGTAATACAATGCACATGAAACCTCAAGAGTAGCTAAATGCATATACATGATACAGAAAGTACATATATGTAACATTTGTGTTTAAACCAATATGTTGGGTTTTTAGTTCAAATAATTATAGGAAGATTGAGGTAGCCACATCTTATGAGAGATGTCAGCAAATATACATACCATGATCAGTCATACTGCAAATATACCTATAATGCAAAGGAACAATATATAACTTGCAAACATTGACATGCCATCTTCAGTACCGTAAAGAACACATCAAAGTGTGTATTTGGTGTTAAATGTGCAACACCATGTATATTTAATGACATTCAAAATGTAAATCAGCCTGGTGTACACATCATCTGGATGTACATGTTACACTGCACCAATAACATTGTATGTAAGCATACTAGAAGCATGAATGAGTATGGGCATAATATGTGTTTTGTCTTAGCATAAGGAATAACACAATGCTAAAATATTATTGCTTTGTTACCCAAGTTGTATTGACATACACAACTAAAGTACAATTGAAGAGGGATTCTATAACCTGTGCAACAATAACATACCGGTGCCACATCCCTTTGTGCACACAGCAGAGAAAAGAAAGGTGTGCAACCCATATTCATCTGTGTCCTACCAGAAGGGTATATAAAAAAACATTGTTGTTAAGATAACATAATGTAAGTATAAAAGTATAACTTTGAACATATCTGTTTGTACTTACAAGAAAAAAATGAATTGATGAGATTCTGGCGTGTCTGGCCACCACTGGCTGTTTGTTCATTTTCAGCAGCTACATGGGTGGGATGCTCGTCTACCAAAGCCTCAGCTAGGTCTGACTGTACATTGTGCCTGAGTGCAACATTGTGCAAAATGCAACAGGCAAGGATAATATCAGACACTTTTTGAGGCTTGTATAGAAGAGCCCCACCAGTTCTGTCCAGACACCTAAACCTGGTCTTGAGTAGGCCAAATGTCCTCTCTATAACAGATCTTGTAGATATATGGGCTGCATTGTACCTCTCCTCTGCTTCAGTTTGAGGGTTTAGCACCGGAGTCAAGAGCCACGGCCTAATTCCGTATCCTGAGTCACCTATAATGAATGGAGCACACATAAGCTGACATTAGTAATCAAATTGTACAATGCCAACATTCCTAAATACAAATGTGTTTTGTGTTAGAACATGTAAATGTGTACTCACCCAGCAGCCAACCAGGTTCAAAATGTCCCTCTTCGAACGCATGGAAGACTGAAGAGCTCCTCAGGATAGAGGAATCGTGACTGGAACCAGGGAACTTGGGTACCACATGCATTATCCTCATCGTGGCATCACATACCACCTGTACATTGAGTGAATGGTAGTGCTTACGATTGCGGTACACATGCTCACTCTGACTAGGTGCAATCAAAGCAACATGTGTGCAATCGATTGCACCCAGCACAGATGGTATCCCTGCTATATTATAAAAGCCAGTCCTGACTTCCAGCCACTCTGTTGCCTCTGTAGGAAAATGAATATAATTCCTAGCGCGTCTATTGAGTGCATAGAGAAACTGGGTTAAGGCCCGCGAGAATGTAGATTGCGAGACCCCGCCCACTATGCCCACAGTTGTCTGGTATGACGCGGAAGCAAGATAATGTAATGAGCACAGCATTTTAACAAGCCCAGGGACTGCACGACCTCTGGCTGTGAAAAAATCTAAATCTCCCCTTATCTCCTGATAAAGAGATAAGATTGCTGCTGAACTCAAACGATAGCGACTAACAATCTCCTCCTCACTCATCCCATCTAACAGGGTTCTCTCCCTGTACAGACGCGGACGAGGCACAACTTGTCTCCTCTGTCTTCTCCTCTGATCTCCTGTCCCTCTACCTGTCCCTCGGCCTGTCCCTCTCCCTGTCCCTGTCGTATCCGCGTCACTGTCCCTGTCACTGTCCCTCGGTGTGTCCCTTCCTTGCCCTATATCATTCTCTTGATCAGCAAGCATGTCATAGAAAAGAATGTTCCTGCGTCTCCTAAACATTCGCAACATTTTGAAATGAGTAGCTGTGAATGAGCAGGTAATGGGCGTCCTTTAAATAGGTATGTGATGATGTCAGGTGACATAGTAAAATGCAAGGTGTTACATTAACATAATAAAGTACTTGTGTGGCAAGCTGTGTGTAGTTGTTGTTATAAGTATTTGTTGTGTGTATTCTGCAGGGAATGATGATATTTGGCAATGATGTGACGTGAAGCTTTGTACAAAGATTGCTTGCAAATAAATAGTTGCATGTGCAATGCATGTAAAACTTCTGAACGCAAGAGTCAGTCATGTAATGAGACAAAAAGGCTGAGATTGACGTGGGAAAAGTTTTGTGTAACATGTGTAATTATCCATGTTATTGTCACATGTTGGCAACAATGAATAGTCGTGTGCATATGCATGCATTTCTGTAATGAGGATAGTTGGTATAGAATGAGTTTACAAGGTGTCCCAATGATGAATTACTGTACATGTGTGTATAAGTTAGGTTGAAGTGCTTGTAATGCTACGGTTACAATGTAAACATGCAATGTGATTGAGCATCCAATAAGTGACGTCATGAAAATAGGGAGGACCCAAACCTAGATGTAAACATGAGAAGACAGATGTACATGAAGGTTTAAAGATGCGTGACACATTACAAGCATTGTGTAATGTAAAGGAACATGAATATACGGTGAATGTGTGACATGTGTGACATGTGTAACATCATGTAAATAATTGTCGCTCAGTTCAGTAAAATGTGTGATATGATGTGAGGTTCTCCTTTAAGAGTGTAGTATAGTATTTTCCCTTGACACATCATCACATGATGAGTAATGTGAGCCGCAAATGCTGAAAACATGTAAAAGTCGAATGTTATGCAAATAATACACGTCAGCTGTGACACAATGCAGGGAATGCCCCCACACTGTAATGCAAATCCCCTTTGTATTGTGAGCAATGAAACGTAAACAGTACTATACTGTTATACGTCCCCGCTCCATTGACTTCCATTGATGTACAGAAGATGTTTTTTTTCTAAGTGCCGTTCCGGCAGCCTTAGCGATCGTTCTCCCGTCCAAACTGCCAACTTTAGTTGGCGGGAGAAATCGGCCATAACATCTCAATTTCGTAGTGCCGATCAGCCCCGATAAGCTGTTTTTTTTTGTTGAATCCAGCCGATTTAAAAAAGTGGCGATCAGTGTCGAAAACAGGCTTATCGGCAGCCGACTGGCCATAACCAAATTATCGGCTCCGAAACCTGGCGATATGAAACACTTATCGGCGCTTACTGAATCTCAAACCCAATTTTGGCTATAAAATGGCCATATTTCCCTTATCAACGCTTACTGCATGAGGCCCATAGTTTCAAATAGCTTTTTTGTTATATTTTGTATTACCTATTACTTGGTTCTATATTTTTCTCCTTCAGGCCCCAAGTGTGAACTTTGCCCTTTGAGCTGGGTTGCACTAAATGGTAAATGCTATTACTTTTCGGAGGAAAGGAAGAACTGGAGTGCAAGCAGAGAGTATTGTGAGCAGATTAAGTCAAAGATCACTTCTATGGAGGAAGACAAAGAGAAGGTGGGGTACCATGGATTTCTGAGGTATTAGCTTATGGAGGTAATGCATGACGCTCAGGTTTGAATGAAAGTGACAAAGAAAGTGGCACTAGTAGGATTTAGGGAAGGAAGATTCAGTGATACAGAGTGTCCTCTCTTACACTGGGCAGTACAGCAGGATCTGAGCTTCAGAGCTTAGTATAGTATCTATGGTACTGGATGGTTACCTGAAACAACACCGACATAGCTTAATACTGTACAATGCTGATATTATGTAAGGATCGTGGTGTGCCAAAAGGATTGCCAATGTTCATGGCAACACTAACTATGTACAAATATTACCACCAGAATTATATTAAATAAATACCCTTTAATGTTTTAGTGTACCTTCATGCACAATTACTGGACATGTCATTATAACGGGTCACACATTCCTTAGCAGCAATAAAAAAAAGCTTAGGAGAGTTGATAGATTATTTCTTTTCTAGGTCCTTATTTCCAACCAAGTTCCCATGAGGAAAGGTCACTTTTGGATTGGTCTAAAGAAGACAGATGGACATTGGTACTGGGAGACTGGTGGCAAATTACAAAAAGATATGTAAGTTTGTGCATGTAAATCCTGTAATACTATACAGTATGTATACTTCTCTGCTTAGAGTAATTAACTTTACAGCTCAAAGTCTACAGTACATTAGCCTTTCTGCAGCCAGGGGTGATTAGTTGGCACTTGTATAAACAAATACATTTTATATTTCAACAAACAAATATATAAAGAATAATTTTCAGAAAGAGGCAAGGGTTGGAGCTGGTGTTAGCTCTATGTATATTACATAGTTACATAGTTTGTATATATTTGATCATGTGGCTGCATCCAGGGCCGCCGACAGGGGGGGACAGAAGGGGCAGGTGTCCCGGGCCTGGTGTCTGTGGGGGGGCCTGGCCAGCTGGCGTTGCAAGTGGGGCCTGACCTCTGGCCAGGCCCGGCTGCTGGTCCTCTCGCTAGGCCCGGGCCCCAGCTCTCTTCTTCCTTCTCTGTCCCACACCGAGCATCCAACGCCAGCGTGAGATGGGCCTCTGTGATGTCAGCGCTCCGGAAGTAAGCTTGGCTCAGCTTCCGGTACGTGTCAGCAGAGGGAGGCCCGGCACATGCACGCGCCAGTGTTGCAAGCACGTGGGACAGTGCGGAAGAGGCCTGCAGCTGAAGGAGAGCCGGGGCCCAACGTGCAGCACCAGCCGCCGAGCCCCCCACAGACACCGGGTCGCCGGGCCTGAACATCCACAAGGTAAGTCTGTTTTTTAAGTATGGGGGGGAATTTTGTATATGTTTTTTTTTTTGTTTTATATACATTGGGGTTTTTTTTTATATGTATTGGGGTATTTTTGATATGTATTGTTTTTTTTGTATGCATTGGGTTTTTTAATATGTATTGGGGTATTTTGTATATGTATTGAATTTTTTTATATGCATTGGGATTTTTTATATGTATTGTTTTTTTTTAGTGTTGTACCATTTAAAAAAAAATTAAAAAAAAAAAAAACGGGTAACGGGTACCCGTTCAAAATGGAAGATTTTATCCGGCCGGGTACCCAGTTACCCAGATGGCACTTACCTGCAGGGACGGATGACCAGTGAGAAAGACTGCGGCGTCATCTGGAACCAGCAGCAGACGTCCTGCTGGCGGTGGCAGCAGCCGAAGGTCTTACTCACCCGACAGGAGCAGCAGGAACAGAGCACACAACTGATGCCTGTGTGAGCCAGGGAAGCATGTGGGCAGGAGCCGTCTGTCCAATAGGAACGCTTCTGCTCCAGTCACATGCTTCCCCGGCTCACACAGGCATCAGTTGTGTGCTTTGCTCCTGCTGCTCCCGCCGGATGAACAAGGCCACCAGGACAACTGCTGCTGGTCTCAGATGTCGCTTCGGTCTTCCGTCACCATCTGCAGGTAAGTAAGTGTTTAACTATTTTCAGCTGCCCTGAAATTACCCGGTGCCGTCCCAGCACCCTGCTACTGGGTTATGGTAATTTCCGGGTAGCTAAAAAAGTACCGGGTATTTTTCGGGTTCCCGGTACATCACTAGTTTTATTTTATATGTATTGGGGTTTTTTTTTCATATATGCCTTTTTTTAATATGTTTTGGGGACTATTTATATGTATTGTTTTTTTTAACATGTATTGGGGTTTTCGTATGTTATTGGGTGTTTTATATGAATTGGGGGGTTTATATTTATTTTGGTAGGTTTTATATGTATTGGGTTTTTTATACATGGGGGGTTATATGTATTGTAGGGTTTCAAATGTATTGGGAAGGTGGTTTTATGTATGTATTTGGGGGGTTGTATATATTTGGGGAGGTGGGGGTTGTATATATTTGGGGGGTGGGGATTGTTTTGTATTTATTTGGGGGTGGGAAGTTTTTTTTATTGGGGTTGGGGGTTTTTGGAATACATTTTGTGGGGGGTATTGTGTAAGGGGGAAGGGAATGAGTGTGAGGAGGGGGATTGAGTGAGAGTAGGGTAATTGATGCAGAGGGGGAGAGTGAGAGGAGAGGGGGGTGAGTGAGGAAAAGGGGGACGAAGGGGAGAAAATACATGTGAGGCGGGGGCAGGGATTGAGTGAAAGTGGGGTAATTGATGGACATTTTCTCAAATTTATTTTACTTTAGTTAATATGTTAAGGAGAAAAGTGAAAGGTGCCAAAGTGGAAGATTTAGTTGTTCAGATGTACAGTAGTAGGCTTCACTGTTCTCTCAGATACCTCTACTTATACAGGATGACTCAGACTATCATAGTAAACCCAGATGATTCAATGGTACCCTTGGCACAGAATAAAGCAATATGCTCTGCAATAGTTAAACCACTATTTTTGTGCAGCTAACAAAGTGAGAGCTGATTGCAGAGGCTGGCCCTGGCTGGACCTACCTGAACAAACTGCCCACCCCCTCTAAACTTGCGTTCAAAAGGCAGTCTGCTGCCCCCTCCCACACCTCACCCCCGCTCAACAAGATGTTTACACCCCTTTCATCTCTCCTCCCCCAATAAACAACCCTGGGCCAAGGTCAAGATTTCATTCATGGGCCCTGGGAAAGCTGTCAGTGAGCCTGTTTTTGTGTATCCACATTGACCAATCATAATGAAGATACAATTAATATTGTCTTCAAGAGCTGACACACATTGTTTAGATCAGGGTTTCCCAAACTTTTTTTTCCGTGACCCGGTTATTTTTGAACTTCTCCTTCGTGACCCACTAAAAATGTTATCGCCTATACTGGCCTATAGGGCCTGCACAGACACACACACAGCCACTGATACACACACACACAGCCACTGACAGACACGCAGCCACTGACACACGCAGCCACTGACACACACACTGATACATACACACAGCCTCTGATACACACACACGCAGCCACTGACACACACACGCAGCCATTGACACACACACGCAGCCACTGACACACACGCAGCCACACAGATACACACACACACTGATACACACACACTGATACACACACACTGATACAGATACACACACACACACTCGCTCTCCCCTATACCCACACACACTCGCTCTCCCCTATACCCACACACACTCACTCTCCCCTATACCCACACAGACACAAACAGTGAATTACAGGCAACGACGGATGTGAGTGACTGGAGAGGGGGCCAGGGGCACTTGGGTGGGAGGGGACCAGGGGCACTTGGATGGGAGGGAGGGGACATGGGGCACTTGGGTGGGAGGGAGGGGGCCAGGGGCACTTGGGTGGGTGGGTGGGAGGGAGGGGGCCAGGGGCACTTGGGTTGGCCAGGGGCACTTGGGTGGGAGGGAGGGAGGGGGCCAGGGGCACTTGGGTGGGAGGGAGGGAGGGGGCCAGGGGCACTTGGGTGGGAGGGAGGGGGCCAGGGGCACTTGGGTGGGAGGGAGGGAGGGGGCCAGGGGCACTTGGGTGGGAGGGAGGGAGGGGGCCAGGGGCACTTGGGTGGGAGGGAGGGAGGGGGCCAGGGGCACTTGGGTGGGAGGGAGGGGGCCAGGGGTACTTGGGTGGGAGGGAGGGAGGGGGCCAGGGGCACTTGGGTGGGAGGGAGGGAGGGGCCAGGGGCACTTGGGTGGGAGGGAGGGAGGGGGCCAGGGGCACTTGGGTGGGAGGGAGGGAGGGGGCCAGGGGCACTTGGGTGGGAGGGAGGGAGGGGGCCAGGGGCACTTGGGTGGGAGGGAGGGGGCCAGGGGCACTTGGGTGGGAGGGAAGGGGCCAGGGGCACTTGGGTGGGAGGGAGGGGGCCAGGGGCACTTGGGTGGGAGGGAGGTGGCCAGGGGCACTTGGGTGGGAGGCAGTGACTGGGTGGGGTGACTTACCTTGCCGCCGGACGCTTTCCCCTGCTGCCCCCGATATCCCCTGCTGCTCGGGACGGGAGGTGGGCTTGGGGGGACGGGAGGTGGGCTTGGGGGCACGGGAGGTGGGCTCGGGAGGGGGTGCCACGGGAGGTGAGCTCGGGAAGCTGGCTGCGGGGGGAAGCAGGCCGCAGTATGAGCTTGAACTTCCCCCTCCGTCCCATGTAACGTGCGGGCCGCAGAGGAGCTGGTACTTCCTCCTCCGTCCCACGTTTGGAGCGGGGGGGAGGAAGGGAGCAGGCCCTGCATGCCCTGCGCAAGCGCGCGGGACCGCAGGGGAAAATCGCCGCCATTTTTTTAAAATTGAGCAGGGGGGACGGGAGACACCGCGCGGCCAGCCTCGCTGCGACCCGACAATTTTGGTGCCGTGGCCCGGTGCCGGGTCGCGACCCACCATTTGGGAAACGCTGGTTTAGATGATCTCTGATTAAATTCTAATCCCAGTTTTACATCTGCAGATTTTCGGAGGTATCAGGTGAGCACCACTGTGCTACCTTTGGAAATAATTTGTCATCTGAAAGCTGCTCTAACCCCAACAAATGGATATGTAAGAAGAAGGCATATGTGTTCCCCTGACTCATACCAGTTCCATTGCGGATATTGAGGAAGTGGTCAAATTGGTTTGATTTTAGAGCAATGGCTCTTAATCTTTCCTCTGGATACCAAACCAACGTTTAGTAATAAAATAAATGTACATAACCGTATGACAGGA
Organism: Ascaphus truei; assembly: GCF_040206685.1. NCBI lineage: Eukaryota > Metazoa > Chordata > Amphibia > Anura > Ascaphidae > Ascaphus > Ascaphus truei. Next base: position 44,264,776 of record NC_134490.1, on the reverse strand, counting down.
AGATGGCAATTCATACATATAACATGGTCTGTCAGGGATTACTTCGGATTTCTTTAGAAAAATTTAATCATCACAAAAACACAACGTTTCATCCCTCTTAGGGGACTTTCTCAAGTGACTGGCTTGCAAAGACTACAACAAAGTCCAGTATAAATAGCAATCAACACCCATGTGAAAACAATTAAAACATCACCTAATTACCCCCCAGTAGTCACATGATAATGCACATCCTGGTCTTGGTCTACCATGCTGTCCGGTCCGGTCGCGCTGACGTCATCAACTGGTTCCTTGCGTGCTGACGTCATCCGCAGGTCCTTCTGCGCGGTACGCTTCATCTGCCTGAACAGGCATGGGATCCTATGGACGTGCTCCCTCTGCTCCTCCTCTGTGTGTAGTTCATCCATCGTCGCGTGATCTCGCGAGATTTCGGGGTTATGATGATGTCACTGGAGACAGGAATAGATCTTCTCCTTAGCTGGGGATGCCGTTTTCATGCACATGCGCAGTGTGTTCATATCATTGTACGGCTGTATACCAGGGGAAAGATAGCTGAATCTGACTCATGGATGAGACTTCAGATCTAGGTGGAATGATGAGGAGAGGAGAGATATTAATCAATGTGAAAACATGTATAAAGTGCCACTATACCCTAAAAATAAAGATTTAAAATATGGGTAATTTCTTTCATGATTACTAGTCCATGAGTTACAGCAGCAGCAAGAGTGAAATAAACACTGTGGATGAGAGAAATCACATAAGATCAAAAAACATACAAGCGACTATTGAGGAAACAATTAAGGGACAAATAATCGTTAAGTCCCCTTGGTGTGACCGTGTCAAGTGTATATGTCCAGAAAGCTTCTCTCTGAAGCAACGCTATATCCCCTCCGAAGTTGCCCTGGATCTTTCTGCTTTCCTCTATGTTGGATGTTCCAGGCATATATCCCTGAACCAGGAGCACCGGTCTTAGCAAGTATCTTTATAAATTTTTTATGGTGTGCAGCTTTACATGTTATATTGCACTGTGAGGGATTACCCCGGAACAGGGTCAAAATCCACTGTATTATATACTGTACTATAATAGAATTGTCTGAGACCACCCAGGAACTTTGAGAATGAGATTGTTGAAGGGAGCAGGACTCAGTAAGTAAAGCCTAAAATTAATGTATCTTATTTTATTTCCGTGTTTTATATTTGCTTGTCACAAAGTGTTTGACAGTGGAACAAACCACTGAGGTTACAGAATGTAGGATAATCGTCATGCTTTATTTTTTCTTACTTGTGCGTTTTAACTCGTATTATTTTTATGATGATTATTGTTACTAATGAATTAATATAATGGGAGATTAAAGATGTAAAACATTACTTTTACATTGCGCTCCAGAGATTTCCGGTTGCATTTACAAGAGTTTGTATTTCTTATTTTGATTGGGTGTATAAAAGTACCAGTACATTTGTCTGTTGATTAAATGTGTATAACATTATTTTAAAGGTAGTTTAAGAAAAAGAAAATTAATAAAATAAAACAAGTGCTGAATATGTGCCAAGTGCTTTTATTTCCTGTGGCTTTCTCAGACACTGTTCAAGATCATGAATCTCTTATTTTGCTTCATGTTTGGGAAATCAGGAGGAGTATTATTGCTGTACTGTACTGCTGATTTATACTGTCAAATAGTGGACAATTAGTAATAGTTCAGGCACATAAAGGGGGGGGGGGGAGCAGGTAGTGTGATATTTTGTTATTTTACTACATAGAAGAAAGGACCAACATGGCTACCCACAGTTATTTGGCACATAAGGGGATAATCAAGGTCACTTATCCTATACCAAATGTATTTGTATATCCTTTACTGTATGGGGAATGTAAGGGAATTGTATTTTTTTTTACGTTTATCGAGGTTTTACATTAGTCGAAGTGATCAGACTTGACTTGCCATAGATTGCTGCTATCTCCATTCATATCAGAATAGTGAGCGATACCATGTGCTTGGTGGGTTTGAAATGTCCTTTCTGTATCTACAGTATATAGCAAACTGCAGTGGATATAACAATTGTAATAAGGCACAATCTCTGTTGGAAATTAAGCAGCAGCTTCCCCGTGTGGTTGTATTAATAAACAAAATGACAGTCAAACACTACTTTTGCTTTTTGACATTTTTTTATGCATCTATAATATTCTACACAAACATTTTACAAGGTACAGTAGGCTGAGTGTCTCTTTGACAGAGCCTGGAAAGTGTGTAATATTAGTGGTGGGCACTGTTCTACTGTAAATCTTCTCCTTCACTTTGTCCTTTCCCCTTTCCTTTCCCCTTTCCTTTCCCCTTTCCTTTTCCCTTTCCTTTTCCTTTTCCCTTACCTTTTCCCTTTCCTTCCCCAGCCCCAATGCCTCCCCCAGCCCCAATGCCTTCCCCACCCCCCATGCCTCCACCCACTCCTTGTAACATTTGTCCAAGTCCACCAAGCGATCGTTTTTGCCTAACTTGTTCCATTCCCCCTTGAACCTGATTCTCATTGTTCCCCAATTCTTTCACATAGCCCTTCCCATGCTCTCCTCCTTTCCCATGTTCTAAATCTTTCCCATAGCCCTTCCCATGGCCCCTTCCATGTTCTTCTCCTTTGCCGTGTTCCTCTTCGTGGCTGCCACCCTCTTCTTCATCTTGTGGTATTCCCATATCACCCTTTGCTGGAAGATAAAACATGGTAAGTAAGATTCTGATCTTTCTGTTTCTATTTGAAATAATACTATTTATTCAAATACCACCAATATTTAGATCTATTACAGTTATATGGTACATATTTAATCTTTACTGCATATGCGAGCTGTGACTTTAATTTTCCATCTGGACCAAAATGGCTTTGGCAGATATGTGTTAGCTCTTCTTGTGTAACATTTAACTTACCCAGATTAGGGGAGAGGGAGAAAATGACAGGGACTAGTACTGGTGAATGCATGTTTTAGAAATGACCTTGGGGTTTAAATAACATTCAGTTTAGGGAGCACTTATTTTAGTCTGGTTGTTTAAATATTTTATTAACGGTTCTTTGCGTGCACTAATGGTGCAAAGACAGATACTTCACCATGACAAGAATCCCAATGTTTGTGTGGGGGGAATGCTTCGTGCATATTACGAATCAGAGGCAAAAATGAATAACTTAAGAGATGTATCAGGGTGTTAACGGCCTCGAGAAATCTCTGTTTTTAGTGTAAACATGTCATACTGTAGGTAGCTGCTTTTTTAAGCAACCCCAGCTGATCAAATACATGTGACAGAACAAATTGATTTTTTGTGGTATCTGGATCTAGTGAACTATACATATTTGTTTTTTTATTTGAATTGGTACTCCTTCATTTATGATAGACTTTGCAATCTATTTTGTTTAAGGTAGGTAAGATTTCTTGTTGATTTGTACATATGGCATTTGAGGTTTGTATCCTAGTGTTTGGGTATTCTGCAGATACTGTTGAAATTTAAAATTCTGCTGTAAAAGGTTTAACAATGCATAGGAGAACTAGGGGTGAGATTTTATGGAGGGCACATGGGTAGAAAAGATAGGGGATACGCAGTCGGACCTAAAGAGGGAATATTTCGTCATTTTCTGCACCCATTAGTGGATAGGAAATTACTGCAAGAACAACTTAACCACAACCTTACTGCTGTTGAAGGGTACAGTACTTACAAAATATTGGTTTCATGCATTTCTTTCCACATGGGGATCTGCAGCAAATCATTTTACTGTCACAGTCTCCATCAGCAGCACAGTCAACCATTTTGGTGAAGTTGGGGAAGCGCATTGGATGTTTTCCATTTTCCTTATGTGAATTGTGTTTCTCAGAACATTCTTTCTCGCTCTGCCCTTGATCGCATTGTGTGTGTGGTGGGAAGTCTTTGTGTTTCATAAATTGTTTTTTCAACTTGCGCAACACTTCTGGGTGCTTTCTCAAATAGTCTTCAGGGCACATTCCATTAGTCTCGTCACTCTCATTGACATCTGATGAAACAAAAATATCTAGTTATTACAGGTGGCTATTTGTACATTTTACCTTTGAAACCTTCTATCTGTGCATCATACTGTCTGTATTTTCCCCATACTGCGTCCCATGCTAACGTTCTTGTATTTGTAACCTTATATATTCTCTCTTTCCCCATTATTCTTCACATGTTCTCTTTTCCTGTATCTTGCACATTTACCTTGCTCTTCATTTTTCTCTTCTTCACTTAATTCTCTGGGGTGTCTTCCATTTTCGGTGAATTCCATGTGTTCATCATTTTCTAAATACAAAGAACACTAATTTGAGAGTCTGATCATCCTGACTGCAACATATATCCATCAGGTTAATACTGTAAGTACAGCTGAAATGTGACTTGTCTTCTCAGGGGGACCTGATTGACAATTGCGAAAGATCCTTGGCAATTTTGAAAAAAAATAATAAACTTTCCATAAACAATCATTCTACAGCAGCAGTGTCACCTGCTTCGTCATCTGAACCGAAGTATCCATATTAAAAACATTGGCATCACTATCACAGTGTTTGTTAAAAAAAAAATATATGGGAACTAGCTGTATCCGGCATAACATACGCAGATCTAGCAGTTCTTAAAGGTTATTAATTAAACATTACACTTTGTTTTCACCCGTCCCTATAATGCTTTGCTGTCTCTTCTCCCCACTTCCCCACCTTACTTTCTGCTCCCTCATGCCATGCTCCTCGTTGCACTCTTTCCTCCCCTCTCTTTGCATCCCCTGCCTTACTGTGTCTGCTCTCTCTGTGTACACTACAGTCCCTTCCTCTCCTACTCATCTCATCTGTCTCCTCGTCTCCTTGCTGGCTCTCTGTTTCCTCTTATGAATCAACTTGCTGTCTCTCCTCCCCTCTCTTTGCACTTCCTCCTGCCCCATGTGCACACTGCTCTCTATTCCCTCCTCGTCATCCATCTGTCTCCTCTCCTTGCTGTCTCTCTGTCTCCTCTCCCCTTTTTGCTGTCTCTCCTCCCCTCCTTGCTTCCTTGCTTTTGTTGCTTAGCAACCCTTTAACAGCTGAACCTTTGTACGGAAACAACATATATATCACTATTACACATATAGTGTACCTTTCTGGACTGATATTATATGGCCAGGCTGCACTGACTTGCTTAAAATACTGTATATTGATTTTTTTTTTTTTTTTTTAAACAGAGGTAGAGCTAAAGTTGAATAAAAAAAGAAAATGAGGAATAATGTTATAAAATGGGGCTTGGAAAAAGTATAATTGTGTAAAGCCAGTTGAAAAGATAAAGTACTATTTACAGAGGAGGAGATTATTTCCTTAAAGATTTTTTATCATACTTAAGTAGATAAATTACAGTTACAATAAAATGAAAGTCCTCACCCAAATAGACCAGGTTGTATCACTTTTTTTGTACAATTTTAAGAGTTGTTACAATATAGTAATTTAAACATTCAAATTTAGGCTTGAATGAATAACTGCAAAAAAAACACAATATTAAATCTTACTGCTCATTCCTAATTCATGGAAAGGATAGTGTCCGTAGACAATATTAAGCACAACCCGTGTTTTAATGTTGATATCTTTCCAAGAGGAAAAATTGCTGAATAATAGGGAGTAGAGATGGGTGAACCCGCCCAATCCGATTCCTGGATTTTCTCGCATTTTCCCCTCAAAATCCATTACACAGTGTTAAATCCGCAAATGAATTTGGCCGATTTTAATCGGCGTGGATTCGTCAATTGGATTCACGATTGGCTAAAATCCACTGACATTGATAGAATGCAATCCGTTGGCGGGTTCTTACAAATTCACCAACGGATTGCAGAATACGCGGATTGTACTGGCAATAATAATAAAAAAAACCTGCAAAATGCGAATCGCCCTTTTTGAGATTGATCTGCGGAAATCTGCAGACCAAAGGAACCGGACGATCCGCTGCGAATCCAAATCCGCCCATCTACAATAGGGAGTTACGGTGATATAAGGAGATATGTCATTAGATTGTAAGTGGGACCACACATTTGAGCAATGGAATCCTTGATGTAGGACAGCACTTACCAAACATAGACTTCATACACTTCATTCCACAGGGGGATCTGCAGCATTTTCGGTTACCCTCACAGACTCCCTCAGCCGCACAGTCAGGCATTTTTGTGAAATCAGGGAAAATCATTGCGGTTTTTCCATCTTTTTTATCTTTCTTGAACTTCAATTTTTCTGGATGCTTTCTAAAAAAATCTTCAGGACACATCCCACTCTGCTTCTCAGCCGCAGGACCTGTAAATAGGAACAATGTCTAATCATCAACATCAAAGCTGGGCATCGAAATAATCCACATGGATTTATTTCTATAAATAAACATAATGGGTGATATTGTGTTTAACAACATCATAAGCTGCTGTATGGTAAAAGAGTGCTTAGTACATATAAACCTAGAAAGGTATACCTGGAAATAAAGGTGTAAGGGCTTTCTACTACCTGAGGTACAGTAAAACACACTACAGTAATTATTATACCAAACTCAAAATGTATCTACAGTATTTCCTCTTTATAAACAGTTTTACATGTGCCTGCTCACAAAACAAGATGTTTACCTGTGACCCTCAATCTCCAAATGCTACATCAATCATTGTTTAATGTACAGTAGATCTGTAACTCCTGTCTTTAAACCTAAGAATCTGCAAATTTACTTAACAGTGGCCTCTATTCTACAGGTATGTATGTTGTGAAATGGTATGTCAAGGAGGAACTTTTCATTTGAATTTAGCTCAGAGGCTTTTCTGATATGGGGAAGTCGCTTCACAACAAAACAGAGCCCAATGTATCCAAAAAGCCCAATCATTTGTCATCTTACCATCCATAAGTGCACTCGCCACTGCTACAAGCAGCAAGCTGGACAAAATTTCCATCTTCATGGTGGTGACAGAGCAAGATCTGCTATCAATAATAATTGGAAGGAAAGTTCTGTTCAGATTTCCAAAGGCAAATGACCCCTATTTATATCAACCTGTAGAGGACTGCATCAGGCCCTGGATCACTAGCCATTAATTATCCAATCATTCCAGTACAAGGGGTTTGAACTGAACAGATTATCGGTAACCTTTCTAATGTATTGTTACTCTTATCTGTGTAGTGTGATATGCAACATGAAGCTGAAACCAAAAACCTTTTGGGGAGTGTATACTGTACTTAACATTTTGGAATAGTTCCATAAAAATAAAGTGTGTCCTCTGTGACGTCTGTGGTATGAGCCCTTTTTGATTATATATTGTGAGCCCTTTGTGATTATATATATGCCCTTTACCTTAACAATCCCTACAAAGAATTAAAACAAGTGAGGGTAGTGGCAGTGAAAGCTTCCAGTTCCTACCAAACTTGTATTTATACAAATACCTTCTTATCTTCCCCTAGAAATAGCCCCAATCTATTCTCCATCCAAGATAGGTAACACGGTTTATTCTGCCATCCCTTCATTAGTTTAGACATATATATATATGTCTATATATATATATATATATATATATATATATATATATATATATATATATATATATATATATATATATATATATATACAGTATATATATATATTCCATCCCCCCAATCACATTCATCAAAATCTCCATTTAAACTGAATGATCGGCAATAATAGTGTTAACCACATACTGTACATACAGTTATAGACAGTACATTCAACTCCTCAAAGTTGTCCACAGGAACAGTTGTAGCTTTGGCATCAGCAAAATGAAGTCCCACCATGAAATCACTTATCTTGCACACTCTTTATACACAAAACCGAACTTGTTGCCATTTTCTCGTCTCCAATTTCTGCAGCTCAGACGATTTCCAGTGTTAAAATACTGATGCAACTGGTTTTATTATAACCCAGCACCATTGGGACTATAAATATGAGTACGGTGGCCGGAAGTAGGGGTGTGGAGCTGGAAGTAGGGGTACGAGGGATGGAAGTAGGGGAGTGGGGGCTTGAAGTAGGGGAGCGGGGGCTGGAAGTAGGGGAGCAGAGCTTGAAGTAGTGGTACAAGGGATGGAAGTAGGGGAGTGGGGGGTGGAAGTAGGAGTGTGGAAGATGGAAGTAGAGGTGCAGGAGCTGAAAGAAAAGGTGTGGGGCTGGAAGTAGGGGTGCTAGGCTGGAAGTAGGGGTGCAGGGGATGGAAGTAAGGGTACGAGGGATGGAAGTAGGGGAGCGGGGGCTGGAAGTAGGGGAGCAGGGCTGGAAGTAGGGGTGCGGGGATGGAAGTAGAGGTGCAGGAACCTAAAGAAAAGGTACATGGGCTGGAAGTAGTGCAGATGTTGGAAGTAGGGGTACGAATGCTGAAAGTAGGGGGTGCAGGAGCTGAAAGTAGGGTTTCGGTGGCTGGAAGTAGGGGATGCAGCAGCAGAAAGTAGGGGTGTGGGTGATGGAAGTAGGGGTTCAAGGGATGGAAGTAAGGGTGCGGGGGAAGGAAGTAGTGGTGCGAGGGATGGAAGTAGGAGTGCAGGGGCTGGAAATAGGGGTTAAAGGCCTGGAAGTAGTAATGCAGGGGATGGAAGTAGGTGTGCGAATGGTGGAAGTAGGGGTGCAGAGGTTGGAAATAGGGGTGTGGGGGCTGGAATGTGGGATGCAGGGGCTCAAAGTACTGTAGGCAAATTCTTCGGCTAAGTTCTCAAACCTGGCGAAATTTACAGTTTTTGACGAACTCCAAAAGTCAAGCTTTTTAAAATGCTTCCCAAGTAAAAATCTTGACAGCCTAAAATCAGGGGTCTCCTCTCACAGGAAACACCCTTCTTATACTGTATTAGGCAAAATACATAGGGGCCTATGCAGAGAGCAGCGAATTTTCGAAATTCGCCATTTTTTGGAGATAATCGCGCAGAAAACAGCAGAAAATGGAGATTTCCGAAAAACGCGCCAATTTTTCATTTCTATTTGTAAAACTTGCCTCGCGGCTGGCGAGAACCGCAATCTCGCCAGTTTAAAAAATATCCGTATGCAGAGAGGCGCGAACGGCATCTAGCGGCTGTTCGCGCCAATAAAATGGCGCGATTGTCTCCGTTTTGCCTCGCCAAAAAAAACTGCCGCTCGCGGCCATTGCAAAGGGAAAAAAAAAGGCGCGAATTTGTTTTAACACATTTCTGAAGCGCGCATCTCGCCAATTTAAACTCGCCACACGCATCCATGTTAAACATAGCAGAATTCGCACTTTTCTGCATATGGAGATTAAAACTCTCCAAAAAAGCTACTTTTTAATAAATTCGCCAATTTTAAAATTCGCTGCTCTCTGCATAGGCCCCATACTGTATACAAACACAGACATATATATAATGTCTAATAAAATAACTATGTGTAATACATATATAGGAACCATACAATATTAAAAGTTAAATTAACTATAATAGATAAAAACAGAATAGACAAACTGATTCTTGGTATTTCTCTACATTTTGAAATAATTATGTTTTATCCACTGTATAGCAATTATTTCCTTCTGCTCTTATTGATTATAATTCTTAGCATGAATTTCATATTATTTCTATTTTGTTGAGTATATATATTTTTCACGTGTTTACACATCCTAAAGGATTTTTGTGTGTGAAGTACTGTTCTGTTTATGGATGTTCTACAAGAACCTTAGTCTGTACCATGAGCCTCTACTGAGCTGCACAGATATTTAGCTGTGTGAATGAGGCAAGGCATTTTGAAAGATGTGTACTTTAGTCTCATGGTCTATCTGGAAAAATGGCTCATGCATAGGCCAATTCATGCTCTAGGGATATTATAGAGTCTTGGCAAAGATAACCATCATGATAATATAAATGGTGAACCAAGCTGTTTATCTGACCTTTGAAAATAAAATAAGATGTGTTTTCGTGTACTTTTTTAATCTAAGGATTAGTACCATTTTGGCCATTTCAAAGTGCCATATTAAATTAAAGGGCAGAGCTCTAATTTATTTATCAGCAAAATATACCTTGTAAAATGTAGTAGCATGCATTGCAAAGCTGTAAGTGAAAGTAAACTCACCGATGATTTGTTTGTATGTTTATACCATTCTGTTAGTCTGGAAATTTCCTTGTACCACATTTCAAGGCACTGATGGGCATTTCAAAAATAGCAGCAGCATCGTACACTCAAAATGTGTTGAGAAACCCCCTGAAGACCTGTGTTTGAAGATGTCTGACCTTAAAGATAAGCTGTGTGTCACAGGTAAATGAAATGCCTTTGTGCACAATTCTCTGTATAAAGCTGGACAGAGAACTCTGAACTCACCAGGCTATACAGTGGTGTGAAAAAGAAAGTAAACCCTCTTTGAATTCTATGGTTTTACATATCAGGACATAATAACAATCAACTGTTCCTTAGCCGGTCTTAAAATTAGGTAAATACAACCTCAGATGAACAACAACACATGACATATTACACCATGTCATGATTTATTTAACAAAAATAAAGCCAAAATGGAGAAACTATGTGTGAAAAACTACGTATACCCTTACTGCTTCCATAGGAATTAAGATGTTATGTAGCAGACAGGTGCTGCTAATCAAATGCCCGTGATTAATTGATCATCAAAGAGCACAAGAGTGATTATAAAGAAATCCCCCCAAGGTCCCTGTTACTTGCACTCTTTCAGTTCTTAGGATAAACATATGACTTAATAGTCGTATCAAAATATACATATTGTAGAGGGCATAGGTGACCAGTAGTACCACCTATACCCTCTACAATATGTATATTTAGATACAACTATTAGTCATATGTTTATCCTTAGAACTGACAGAGTGCAACTAACAGGGACCGTGGGGGGATTTCTTTATAATCACTCTTGTGCTCTTTAGTACCATATTTATGTCACCTGTGTGCACTAGTCTATCATTATCTACTTTGAATTAGGTGAGCAATGAGATCATAATTGTTATATTAATTGATCATCAGCAAGTGTGACCACCTCTATAAAAGCCAAAGTTTTAGCAGTTTGCAGGTCTGGAGCATTCAGGTGTGTGTTAACACAATGCCAAGGAGGAAAGACATCAGCAATGATCTTAGAGAAGCAATTGTTGCTGTCCATCAATCTGGGAAGAGTTATATGGCCATTTCCAAACAATTTAAAGTCCATCATTCTACAGTGAGAAAGATTATTCAAAAGTGGAAAACATTCAAGACAGTTGCCTATCTTCCTATGAGTGGACGTCCCTGCAAATTCACCCCAAGGTCAGACCGTGCAATACTCAGAGAAATTGCAAAAAACCCAAGGGTTACATCTCAGACTCTACAGGCCTCAGTTAGCATGTTAAATGTTAAAGTTCATGACAGTACAATTAGAAAAAGACTGAACATGTATGGTTTGTTTGGAAGGGTTGCACGGCTTAGGTTTGTAACTAGCATCTGAACAAACCACAAGACTTCTGGAACAATGTCCTTTGGACAGACAAGACCAAAGTGGAGATGTATGGCCATAATGCACAGAGACAAGTTTGGCGAAAACCAAACACAGCATATCAGCAAAAACACCTCATACCAACTGTCAAGCACGGTAGTGGAGGGGTGATGATTTGGGCTTGTTTTGCAGCCACAGAACCTTCAAACCTTGCAGTCATTGAGTCGACCATGAACTCCTCTGTATACCAAAGTATTCTAGAGTCAAATGTGAGGCCATCTGTCCGACAGCTAAAGCTTGGCCGAAATTGGGTCATGCAACAGGACAATGATCCCAAGCACACCAGCAAATCTACAACAGAATGGCTGAAAAAGAAAAGAATCAAGGTGTTGCAATGGCCAAGTCAAAGTCCAGACTTCAACCCGATTGAAATGCTGTGGCTGAACCTTAAGAGAGCTGTGCATAAACAAATGCCCACAAACCTCAATGAACTGAAGCAACGCTGTAAAGAATAGTGACCCAAAATTCCTCCACACCGATGTGAGGGACTGATAGTCATACAGAAAACTATTACTTCAAGTTATTGCTGCTAAATGAGTTCTACAAGCTATTAAATCATAAGTTATACTTAGTTTTTCACACATGGCTTCTCCATTTTGGCTTTATTTTTGTTAAATAAATCATGACACGGTGTAATATGTCACGGGTTGCTGTTCATCTGGAGGTTGTATTTACCTAATTTTAAGACCTGCTAAGGTTTTATGGTTATTATGTCCTGATGTAAAACCATAGAATTCAAAGAGTGTACTTCAAGGTGTACTTTCTTTTTCCAACCACTGTAGACCCTGTTGCTGCTAGGTCAAGATAGGGTTACCTAATGCTTGTCATATTTAGTGATGGATGGTGTCTCCAGAGACAGAAGCTAGATTTCAGATTGATGCAGATGGAAAAGAAACATAATCATGTTTTTTACTGCTAACATTTCACAAGACCGTACTCCTCACTATAACTAAATGTCTGACGGGACAATCACAGCAACACAGATCCACACAGTAGTTAGCTGGAGAGTTGAACTGTTCTAGTGTTGAATAGAGATATAGGGCCTCATGCACTAAGCGACGATTATGTGAAATCGGCAAGCTTATCGATTAGTCATGTTATTGGCGTTTTTCCCTCTCCGTATGCAGTAAGTGCCGAATACATTCAAAATCAAGCCGAAAACAAATCCGACCACTCTCACGATGATGAGCCGATCACACACAGGTGTATCGGCGTGCGTGGCGGGGTGCTGTTAGGTTGCACAATCACAAATCTTGCTGAATCAGGCGAAACAAGCATGTTTTTGATTGCGCGCCATATTTAAAGGCAACGTGTACTGCTAATCATTCTCTGTGTTGTTGGGAGTGAGAGAGAGAGAGACGCACAGAGCTGGACGATTGAAGATTTGCATATTGACTGAGAGACTTGTTGTGTATTGGGTGAGCTTTGTCCTTTGTTGTTTTGTTTACATCTTTGTCTTGTTTTATATGTGGAAGTGGTTCGTGTGATTGCCTGTACATTTCTTGTCTGTTTTTTGTGAGTGCTGGAAGTATGCCCGCAAAGCGTGGGAAGAGTGATGCTGGTGGGAGTGGGACTGCTACTCGTGCGAGTACGTGTCGGAGTGAACGTTCTGTTCAGGGGAGTGATGTTGCTGGTGCACCGAGTGGTGTTGCTGAGAGTGGGAGTGCTGTTGCTGGGAGTGGGAGTGCTGTTGCTGGGAGTGGGAGTGCTGTTGTTGGGAGTGGGAGTGCTGGTGCTGCGAGTGGTGTTGCTGGGAGTGGGAGTGCTGTTGTTGGGAGTGGGAGTGCTGTTGCTGTGAGTGGGAGTGCTGGTGCTGGGAGTGCTGGTGCTAGGAGTGGGAGTGCTGGTGCTGGGAGTGCTGCTGGTGGCGCAGTTGCTGATGGGGTGGATGGTGGTGGCGTGCTTGCTGGTGGCCAGCTTTTGGAGGCTCTTCCATTGGAAGAAGGAGAGTCCAGTCAGCACCAGCCAAGCTCTGACCCTAAACCTGCTCGGAAGAAACGTGTGGAGAAGCCACGTAATCCTCGCTTCAATGACCAGGAAAATACAGCTCTTGTCACTGGCATTCTGGAGCACTATGACAGTATCTATGGACATTTAGTAGGTAAGTGTACCTTTACATTTATTATTCAAATACATGTGATCCTAGGTCATCTGAGTTTTGTTCATATGCAAATATGGGTACACAATATCTTTCTATGTTCATTAGTGTGGAAACACAGCTTTTTATCATGCCTTACAAGGACAAATAAACACAGCCGGTCAATTTGCCAGAACTGCATACAATATGAATGCAACCTTGCTTACATGTATAGGTTTAGTAGTGAATGCTCATGTGCTTCACATATTACACATAAAACAGCATGTTTGCTATCTCTTGGAACAGCTAGCAGTGTAGGAAACTGGTGCTTATATTATTATTAATTCACCTCATATCTTTTATATGTTTTTCAAGGGCGGACAAGTGCAGCAAGCAAAAAAGAAATGTGGGACACAATAGTCATTGGTGTCAATGCCTGTGGGAATCGTGTCAGGGACAAGTATCATTGTCGGAAAAGATTTGATGATATTAGGTCCAAATTGAAAAAGAAAATACAAGACCAACGCGTGCATGCTACTGGCACTGGAGGTGGGCCCACACCACAACGTCTCATATTGACTCCATTGGAGGAGCTGCTTCGGCCAAAATTACTTACCGTCGTCGTGGAAGGCTTGGCTGGTGACCGTGACATTGGAATTTATCCGTCACAATTTCCAGCAGGTGATAAATATTACTGTACTAGGCGTGTCGTTGCTTACACTTATTTTGCATATTTACACTGCTTTTTATACTGTCTTCACAATATAAGCATACCTGCATCTATATATGTATATGTCTGATTCTGTATATATATATATCTCAAAATAGACATATATGTAGTAGTCCTACTAAAAGCAGTAACTAATATAGCACGTGCCATTGCGTGCTCATTTACATGTGAATTCCCAAAATGCATAGCTGCAGTGGAAGCAATTGATGGTGGGCGAAGATGGGGAACAACAGGGTAGTACACATGTGTAACACATGTTAATCAGAAATTATTACTAGCTACAGGTACAGAACAGAAATATGCAGAATATTATTGTGTATTTTATTTATTTTACTCCGACAAACATGACATTACTGCCTATTTTAAGCATGCATCAAATATATTGCATGCAACGGCCTACAAACATCACTTGCACTAACACATCTATAGTTGTTTATGAAAAGGTCCATTTTTGCTTTAACTCATATACAGACAGCATAATGAGGCACACGTATCATATTTTATGTCATTGTTTTCATAACTTAAAAACTGCACACGACTATTTAGCTCATCTACCATTGTGTTAAAGCAGCTGCAATTAATATCTCATCACAGCATACACTTCAACAGAGGGGGTGGGGTTCAGCACACACACTAATTGCAGCCTCATTTTAGGGTCAACTTAGTTCACACCATTTTCACCTGTTTCAAGTAATTGAAAGGTGTGGCTGATTAGGCTTTTTGGGGAAGGGAATACCGTTATTACAACCTGACTAGCACAACTGAAGTTAATCACACTCATTTGAAAGCTTCACTTTAGCTACTAAATGCCCCAACAACTCATTACTTATCAAAGCGTACGTCACACATTAGTTCACTCATATCTATAGTTGAACTACTATCAAAGACACATTATCACACACTGCATGTGTTGTCATGTTGAGTCACAGCCACATTCAGGTGTGCCACATCTTCGATTAATGTACCACACATATCCTCTACCAAAAACAACACTTTTTGCAATATGACCACCTTCATGATAACCATTGTGAATGGTCATCTCATGATAGTTATGTACATTATGATACTGATATCACTACACAACATATGATTTTTATGTACAAATTTAATCTATTTATCCTCACGCATTACTGCAGAAACATAGTATGTTGTATGTTAGGGAACTCAAAACTTCTAAGTACACAGGCATGTACAGTGTTATTACAACTATTTATGTTCACTTTCACACACATTTTCGGTTAAGGAACTGATGTTGTTAGTTAATCATAAATACAGAACATACAATAAGTGTTTGTTCAATATTTACACATGTAAATGTCAAACTTATGTTATTGTTATATATAGTTGCCCCTGGAGGACATGTGTCACCTGAGATGGAACAAGTGTCTTCACCTGGGTCAGCCAGCTCAACACAACTACAAGGTGAGTGTATCAGTTGGTGGCCATATAATATGTGCTCTTCTATATGTTATGTTGTCATGTTCATTATTTGTTTTGCACATCTTCTTTAAATAGGATTACTTAGTGTCAGTGAAAATTAAGTGTAAGGCAACATGTATTGTGTTAGTGATGTGAACTATCATGTAGGACTTCTGAGTTTAGAGCAACTTTTCATTCATTCATATTTCATACTGAGTCCAAACATTATTCGTAAGTCAAGGTAGTTTTTAATGTGAGGTTATAAAACGTATGCTAACATGTTAGGTGTTACTTAGGACACAGTACAATTACATAGTAACACAGCATACATTAACATGCCATTTAATAATGTGTACATTTCTTTTTAGAACATCATGGTGATGAGGATGATGAGGATGATGAGGATGACGCCGCAGAAGAGACTGAAATACAATCAAGTGACCATGAAGAGGTGCCAATAGAAACTGTTGTACCGCCAAATCGTCCATCAACTTCCACATACGATGCAATTGTAGCTTCAGAGGGAAAAATAGTGGACGCAGAAAATCGTCGCCATTCAGACATGATGACAGTGCTGGAAAGGATGATTGGACTGCAGGAAGAAACAGTATCACAATTGGCACATCTCCACAGAGTCTTCATTGAAGTGCCTAAACAGTTGCAAAAAATCAACACCTCATTCGAAGCATTAGTTGTTCAGCAAACCCAAGCTAATTACTGGAGAATGACTAATGTACCCCAATTCAACACCTCACAGGCTGGATCATTACATGCTGGCCACTTCTCACCACATTCATCTGATCTTCAGTCACCAGGTCCCAATGTTACCGGTCAAGTAGCACACATTGGTGTGCAGGTTCCTGACGACATCCTACTGCTGCCATCTGTACTACATCACCAGCTGACACCTACAAAGGAGGCCACAAAAACACAACAGCACAAGCAGTTAGTACTGACCAGGAAAGATGAAACGGACCAACCATGTGTTGTGCACGGTGTACCAACTTGCTCACATGTGTCACTGCCCACAAGCCCTGTTGGTGAACAGTCACTGCCCAAAAGCCCTGTAGGTGAGTCACTGCCCACAAGCCCTGTAGGTGAGTCACTGCCCAAAAGCCCTGTAGGTGAGTCACTGCCCACAAGCCCTGTAGGTGAGTCACTGCCCATAAGCCCTGCCCGTGAAGTGCCAGAGGCCACTCAAAGTGGCTCTGTTGTGGCGAAAGTTGGTGGCAAACGAAAAAAAAAAATGCAAGAGACAACAAGCAGGCCTGTTACTCGCTCACAAAAGGAACAAAAAAAATAAATGTTATAATTCACTCAATATGTCTCTGCCCTTGTTTTGTTGACTTCACATTATCTAATTAATATTGTATGTATGCTGAAGACTGTGTTGTTTCCAAACTTTCAACTATGTTCTTGTACACGTGAAGTTTTGGAAATGTTAACACTCAATTAATGAATAGTGTTATAAATATTTATGTATTAATCGTCTGTTCAGTAATGGTCCACCTGGAACCAGTTGCAAAGTTTAGAGAAGCTGCCATTGACTTTGCAGCAAAACATTGCATTTGGGTGTGTTAATTGATGTAAGAATTGCATATGCATATTAGTCACATGCAATTATAAAAACACCTAAGTAACTGCAAACATCTTTCTTGTACGTGTACAGCAGGATTATGTGTAAATTATTACTTACCTTTGCCTTGCTTGGGCATTCTAATTTTGTCCTTTAATCATTTGTGTGTTCTTGTTTCAATAACATCTCAGAATGTATAATAATATATATACACACACACTTAGTGTGTGTGTGTGTGTGTGTGTGTGTGTGTGTGTGTGTGTGTGTGTGTGTGTGTGTGTGTGTGTGTGTGTGTGTGTGTGTGTGTGTGTGTGTGTGTGTGTGTGTGTATATATATATATATATATATATGTGTGTGTGTGTGTATATATATATATATATATATATATATATATATATATATATATATATATATATAGTACTATATAAACTGGTATACATGTATTTTACAAACTAATACACTTCATGCTTCCTTGTGAAAGCACACTATTTTAATAATACAGGCATAATGTTTGAGAAATATCCTAAGTATGAGACTCTAACAGTATTGTGCTTAAACAAATGTTTATTACTTCATTCAATCATGTTTCTCACCATTTAAATAGGTTTCATACAAGGTATACTTACTGCCATCAATGTTGTGTGTACTCCTGCAATATTAAAAAAAATAAAATATAATATATAAATATATATATATTTTTATAAGAGAGATATATTTAGATATATATATATACACACGTATTTAAACTCATGCAGACAGGGAGTTAACCAGACTTTCACATACACACAGAAATGTAAGCGGGGAAAAAACATTTCTTTTTGCAGGTGTGTGTTTTTACTGATATGCCTGGCTAAGAACTATTTTCACACAGTGGTCTTTGTTAGTTTTCAAAAAAACACTATGTGAACGAATTCAAAGTCTAGGGATGTTTTTCAGAAACGAGATAAAAGAAGGAGAAATGTTTCTCCCACAGTCCCATATCACTAACCACAACTGTTAACCCAATTAGATTTACAAAGCCAATTGGCGTTTGAAATAAAGAGTCAAAGTAGTTAGTTTTGATGACCTTGACAAGGAAAAACAGGAGTTTGTTAGCCATTCAGCACATTCATTTTGATGAGCAAATAACACAGACCTGCACACAGCTTTTGTGCTACTCAGACATGGCTGATGAATTCGTTACCAATATTAATCCCCTTTTAGGGTATAAGTACATGATCTGTGAAGCCATCTTGAACAGTCGCGGACAGAAAGCAAGCACACGCCAAATCGATGATTTCATTCGAGCAAAATATCCTTATTACCAAGACCGTAAGCATGCACGGAATTTTAATTCCTCAATAAGATTCACTTTATCAAGTAATGACTTTTTTGAACGTGACCAGGATAAGCTACAACACACCTATGGTTTCTGGAAGATTGCCCAGGAAAAACAATTTCTCCTGAAAGACGGCACTTATATTGTCGTGAAAGGCATATTTATTCCTAATGGCAATAGCAATGTATCCGCTACTACTGATCCGTTTGAATCGATACGTGCTGCAATATCTGCAGCCTCCATTCCTGAAACCCACATTGTACAAGAACAAAAGTACTATGATTATGTACCAAGCCTTTCAGCTGAAAATGCATTGGAATGGGAACCCGAAGAAATGAACCTACCTCCCGACCAATTATTTGAAGAAAGCAGTGGCGATTCCTATGAGCGCTTCCTGGAGGAGATATGTGTCATACTGGATTCAGCGGTTGGGTCAAGCGTGGATGAAAATGCCTTGCATTTCTGGAGCGACCAGTTGCAGCCAGGCGAAGAGTTAATTCTAGAAGAATGGTAAATATAACAATCGTTATGCGTTGACTCTGCGTTTAAATTTTTTTTTTTTTTGTAACCACCATTTTCACTTTCAATGCGTGGATACAGCGTAACATTGCAGACTGCATAACATGTAGCGATCACAAACAAATTGTTTCCTAATACAATATAGTAGAACCTGAAAGAGTAGTACACATTGCTGACGGTATACATATACGTACTTTCCTATCCCTTTAAACATATTAGCAACATTTTTCCATAACTCTAACACATACCTGTTTTGTTATCATGCAACATCTACAACATTGAAAACCGGGTCCACCACGTATGACGTGGGACCCTTGTCATGGGCCAAGGCGTCCTTAAAAAGGATTACGGATGTAAGTCCTGCCCCCAAGCGACGTGCGCGCCTCAAAGCCTATTGGCTGTCATGTTTTGTTATAGTAACGGTAACTGCAGTGTGTGATGCGTGCGGCTCAGTGTTTGTAGGCGTACCCTGGGCGTTAGCCGAATGTTAATTGAGTGGGAGGAGTGTTAGCGTGCGTTTCACGCTGGCTTAACATGACGTCACACGTATTGCATTTGCGCATTGTGTTATCGGCCGTCCTTTCTGTCCAAACACGTCTGGTTTAAAAGAATACAGATGTACTCGTTTAGAATGATTTTAGTTTCATCTTCATTGTATTTGAAATAAAGATGTGATGTTTACTGGTATTTTCTACATGTATTGAACGCACAACGTTCGCTTTGTTTTGCGCATGCGCTAACAGTTAGTGGAGCCAAGCGTGAAGTGCGTGCGCACACTAAGATGTGCGCGCACATTTTTCAGTATACAGGCAACGTTCACTTCATATACATAGTTATGGCTGCTACAAATGATAATAAAAATTACATACTGATGTACACTTGTAGTTGTAACATATAAATGAGTGACGTGTGTATGTACACAATCATATAGAGCTGTGTAACGCGTTGTCACGGATACATATATAGTAAGGTGCCATATTTGACCATCATGTGTTTGCTGTATTTCAGAGATGTCGGGGAAGATACAATCGGATCAATGTATGATTTCAGAAGAGTCTACCTTTATATGAGATGATTGTGAGGAGGAGCCACCGACTACTATACTACATATGGAACTAATTTTATATTGCTTGCAGCGCTTATTAACAAACAATTAAAAAAGTGATACCCTTATGCCTATATTGCATAAGCACTTAATTAACATAATGATGTTGCAAAATAGTGCCTCTTGAATTTTTCTTGAGTGTTCTTTAATGACTACTAACATTTTATGACATGGTGTGTTTTTTATATAACAACCATTCCCACTCTGCTAACACATTTGTGTATTCTATTGTGTAATGGAACGTATGACTGTCGAAACTATGTAACAATAATAATAATAATAATAATATGAGCATGTTCATGTATAGGGCTGCTAGTTGTACGCAGCGATTTACAGACACATGTTTCAGCCTGAGGTCCCTGGCCCGTGGAACGTACAAATGTTTTTTTGCCGCATGAGGCACAGGGAGATAAAGTGACTTGGCCAAGGTCACAAGGAGCCCACACCGGCAATTGAACCAGACTCCCCTGCTTCAAACTATCAGTGCCAGTGTGTGTCTTTACTCACTGAGCCACTCCTTCTCCCAATGTAAAGGACACTTACAACCAAGTAGCCATTTATATTTAAAATCTCTTGTTACATGGGTATGTAGATAAAATGGTTTGGGACTGTAGCAAATAATGTTACTGGCCAGATGTTATGGTCCCCTCCAATGCATGATGTTCTGAATATGACATCACCATCATGTTATGAAGTACGTTTCTGTGTATATTTCATTAACCTAACTAACTATAGTTTACGGTGTTTATTAATCGTTTAAAAATACATAGTATAGTCAATATGATGATATAAGCTACCATAATAAAGCTGGTGTTATCATTTGTCGGTGTTATACATGGATCCTACACCAATTGATAGAGACACAAACAGTTGTCTTAAAAAGTGTGTCTATGCTAGTGATGAATGTGCTCCCGTAAGTAAACAAATAAGTACAGTTATCCCCTTTTCTCCAAACACCTCTATATTACATTAATGGAAATTATAAGGAAACATACATAAAATGTGATGAAATGTGAGTAATCATTTTGTAATACAATGCACATGAAACCTCAAGAGTAGCTAAATGCATATACATGATACAGAAAGTACATATATGTAACATTTGTGTTTAAACCAATATGTTGGGTTTTTAGTTCAAATAATTATAGGAAGATTGAGGTAGCCACATCTTATGAGAGATGTCAGCAAATATACATACCATGATCAGTCATACTGCAAATATACCTATAATGCAAAGGAACAATATATAACTTGCAAACATTGACATGCCATCTTCAGTACCGTAAAGAACACATCAAAGTGTGTATTTGGTGTTAAATGTGCAACACCATGTATATTTAATGACATTCAAAATGTAAATCAGCCTGGTGTACACATCATCTGGATGTACATGTTACACTGCACCAATAACATTGTATGTAAGCATACTAGAAGCATGAATGAGTATGGGCATAATATGTGTTTTGTCTTAGCATAAGGAATAACACAATGCTAAAATATTATTGCTTTGTTACCCAAGTTGTATTGACATACACAACTAAAGTACAATTGAAGAGGGATTCTATAACCTGTGCAACAATAACATACCGGTGCCACATCCCTTTGTGCACACAGCAGAGAAAAGAAAGGTGTGCAACCCATATTCATCTGTGTCCTACCAGAAGGGTATATAAAAAAACATTGTTGTTAAGATAACATAATGTAAGTATAAAAGTATAACTTTGAACATATCTGTTTGTACTTTCAAGAAAAAAATGAATTGATGAGATTCTGGCGTGTCTGGCCACCACTGGCTGTTTGTTCATTTTCAGCAGCTACATGGGTGGGATGCTCGTCTACCAAAGCCTCAGCTAGGTCTGACTGTACATTGTGCCTGAGTGCAACATTGTGCAAAATGCAACAGGCAAGGATAATATCAGACACTTTTTGAGGCTTGTATAGAAGAGCCCCACCAGTTCTGTCCAGACACCTAAACCTGGTCTTGAGTAGGCCAAATGTCCTCTCTATAACAGATCTTGTAGATATATGGGCTGCATTGTACCTCTCCTCTGCTTCAGTTTGAGGGTTTAGCACCGGAGTCAAGAGCCACGGCCTAATTCCGTATCCTGAGTCACCTATAATGAATGGAGCACACATAAGCTGACATTAGTAATCAAATTGTACAATGCCAACATTCCTAAATACAAATGTGTTTTGTGTTAGAACATGTAAATGTGTACTCACCCAGCAGCCAACCAGGTTCAAAATGTCCCTCTTCGAACGCATGGAAGACTGAAGAGCTCCTCAGGATAGAGGAATCGTGACTGGAACCAGGGAACTTGGGTACCACATGCATTATCCTCATCGTGGCATCACATACCACCTGTACAATGAGTGAATGGTAGTGCTTACGATTGCGGTACACATGCTCACTCTGACTAGGTGCAATCAAAGCAACATGTGTGCAATCGATTGCACCCAGCACAGATGGTATCCCTGCTATATTATAAAAGCCAGTCCTGACTTCCAGCCACTCTGTTGCCTCTGTAGGAAAATGAATATAATTCCTAGCGCGTCTATTGAGTGCATAGAGAAACTGGGTTAAGGCCCGCGAGAATGTAGATTGCGAGACCCCGCCCACTATGCCCACAGTTGTCTGGTATGACGCGGAAGCAAGATAATGTAATGAGCACAGCATTTTAACAAGCCCAGGGACTGCACGACCTCTGGCTGTGAAAAAATCTAAATCTCCCCTTATCTCCTGATAAAGAGATAAGATTGCTGCTGAACTCAAACGATAGCGACTAACAATCTCCTCCTCACTCATCCCATCTAACAGGGTTCTCTCCCTGTACAGACGCGGACGAGGCACAACTTGTCTCCTCTGTCTTCTCCTCTGATCTCCTGTCCCTCTACCTGTCCCTCGGCCTGTCCCTCTCCCTGTCCCTGTCGTATCCGCGTCACTGTCCCTGTCACTGTCCCTCGGTGTGTCCCTTCCTTGCCCTATATCATTCTCTTGATCAGCAAGCATGTCATAGAAAAGAATGTTCCTGCGTCTCCTAAACATTCGCAACATTTTGAAATGAGTAGCTGTGAATGAGCAGGTAATGGGCGTCCTTTAAATAGGTATGTGATGATGTCAGGTGACATAGTAAAATGCAAGGTGTTACATTAACATAATAAAGTACTTGTGTGGCAAGCTGTGTGTAGTTGTTGTTATAAGTATTTGTTGTGTGTATTCTGCAGGGAATGATGATATTTGGCAATGATGTGACGTGAAGCTTTGTACAAAGATTGCTTGCAAATAAATAGTTGCATGTGCAATGCATGTAAAACTTCTGAACGCAAGAGTCATTCATGTAATGAGACAAAAAGGCTGAGATTGACGTGGGAAAAGTTTTGTGTAACATGTGTAATTATCCATGTTATTGTCACATGTTGGCAACAATGAATAGTCGTGTGCATATGCATGCATTTCTGTAATGAGGATAGTTGGTATAGAATGAGTTTACAAGGTGTCCCAATGATGAATTACTGTACATGTGTGTATAAGTTAGGTTGAAGTGCTTGTAATGCTACGGTTACAATGTAAACATGCAATGTGATTGAGCATCCAATAACTGACGTCATGAAAATAGGGAGGACCCAAACCTAGATGTAAACATGAGAAGACAGATGTACATGAAGGTTTAAAGATGCGTGACACATTACAAGCATTGTGTAATGTAAAGGAACATGAATATACGGTGAATGTGTGACATGTGTGACATGTGTAACATCATGTAAATAATTGTCGCTCAGTTCAGTAAAATGTGTGATATGATGTGAGGTTCTCCTTTAAGAGTGTAGTATAGTATTTTCCCTTGACACATCATCACATGATGAGTAATGTGAGCCGCAAATGCTGAAAACATGTAAAAGTCGAATGTTATGCAAATAATACACGTCAGCTGTGACACAATGCAGGGAATGCCCCCACACTGTAATGCAAATCCCCTTTGTATTGTGAGCAATGAAACGTAAACAGTACTATACTGTTATACGTCCCCGCTCCATTGACTTCCATTGATGTACAGAAGATGTTTTTTTTCTAAGTGCCGTTCCGGCAGCCTTAGCGATCGTTCTCCCGTCCAAACTGCCAACTTTAGTTGGCGGGAGAAATCGGCCATAACATCTCAATTTCGTAGTGCCGATCAGCCCCGATAAGCTGTTTTTTTTTGTTGAATCCAGCCGATTTAAAAAAGTGGCGATCAGTGTCGAAAACAGGCTTATCGGCAGCCGACTGGCCATAACCAAATTATCGGCTCCGAAACCTGGCGATATGAAACACTTATCGGCGCTTACTGAATCTCAAACCCAATTTTGGCTATAAAATGGCCATATTTCCCTTATCAACGCTTACTGCATGAGGCCCATAGTTTCAAATAGCTTTTTTGTTATATTTTGTATTACCTATTACTTGGTTCTATATTTTTCTCCTTCAGGCCCCAAGTGTGAACTTTGCCCTTTGAGCTGGGTTGCACTAAATGGTAAATGCTATTACTTTTCGGAGGAAAGGAAGAACTGGAGTGCAAGCAGAGAGTATTGTGAGCAGATTAAGTCAAAGATCACTTCTATGGAGGAAGACAAAGAGAAGGTGGGGTACCATGGATTTCTGAGGTATTAGCTTATGGAGGTAATGCATGACGCTCAGGTTTGAATGAAAGTGACAAAGAAAGTGGCACTAGTAGGATTTAGGGAAGGAAGATTCAGTGATACAGAGTGTCCTCTCTTACACTGGGCAGTACAGCAGGATCTGAGCTTCAGAGCTTAGTATAGTATCTATGGTACTGGATGGTTACCTGAAACAACACCGACATAGCTTAATACTGTACAATGCTGATATTATGTAAGGATCGTGGTGTGCCAAAAGGATTGCCAATGTTCATGGCAACACTAACTATGTACAAATATTACCACCAGAATTATATTAAATAAATACCCTTTAATGTTTTAGTGTACCTTCATGCACAATTACTGGACATGTCATTATAACGGGTCACACATTCCTTAGCAGCAATAAAAAAAAGCTTAGGAGAGTTGATAGATTATTTCTTTTCTAGGTCCTTATTTCCAACCAAGTTCCCATGAGGAAAGGTCACTTTTGGATTGGTCTAAAGAAGACAGATGGACATTGGTACTGGGAGACTGGTGGCAAATTACAAAAAGATATGTAAGTTTGTGCATGTAAATCCTGTAATACTATACAGTATGTATACTTCTCTGCTTAGAGTAATTAACTTTACAGCTCAAAGTCTACAGTACATTAGCCTTTCTGCAGCCAGGGGTGATTAGTTGGCACTTGTATAAACAAATACATTTTATATTTCAACAAACAAATATATAAAGAATAATTTTCAGAAAGAGGCAAGGGTTGGAGCTGGTGTTAGCTCTATGTATATTACATAGTTACATAGTTTGTATATATTTGATCATGTGGCTGCATCCAGGGCCGCCGACAGGGGGGGACAGAAGGGGCAGGTGTCCCGGGCCTGGTGTCTGTGGGGGGGCCTGGCCAGCTGGCGTTGCAAGTGGGGCCTGACCTCTGGCCAGGCCCGGCTGCTGGTCCTCTCGCTAGGCCCGGGCCCCAGCTCTCTTCTTCCTTCTCTGTCCCACACCGAGCATCCAACGCCAGCGTGAGATGGGCCTCTGTGATGTCAGCGCGCCGGAAGTAAGCTTGGCTCAGCTTCCGGTACGTGTCAGCAGAGGGAGGCCCGGCACATGCACGCGCCAGTGTTGCAAGCACGTGGGACAGTGCGGAAGAGGCCTGCAGCTGAAGGAGAGCCGGGGCCCAACGTGCAGCACCAGCCGCCGAGCCCCCCACAGACACCGGGTCGCCGGGCCTGAACATCCACAAGGTAAGTCTGTTTTTTAAGTATGGGGGGGAATTTTGTATATGTTTTTTTTTTTTTTTTATATACATTGGGGTTTTTTTTTATATGTATTGGGGTATTTTTGATATGTATTGTTTTTTTTGTATGCATTGGGTTTTTTAATATGTATTGGGGTATTTTGTATATGTATTGAATTTTTTTATATGCATTGGGATTTTTTATATGTATTGTTTTTTTTTAGTGTTGTACCATTTAAAAAAAAATTTAAAAAAAAAAAAACGGGTAACGGGTACCCGTTCAAAATGGAAGATTTTATCCGGCCGGGTACCCAGTTACCCAGATGGCACTTACCTGCAGGGACGGATGACCAGTGAGAAAGACTGCGGCGTCATCTGGAACCAGCAGCAGACGTCCTGCTGGCGGTGGCAGCAGCCGAAGGTCTTACTCACCCGACAGGAGCAGCAGGAACAGAGCACACAACTGATGCCTGTGTGAGCCAGGGAAGCATGTGGGCAGGAGCCGTCTGTCCAATAGGAACGCTTCTGCTCCAGTCACATGCTTCCCCGGCTCACACAGGCATCAGTTGTGTGCTTTGCTCCTGCTGCTCCCGCCGGATGAACAAGGCCACCAGGACAACTGCTGCTGGTCTCAGATGTCGCTTCGGTCTTCCGTCACCATCTGCAGGTAAGTAAGTGTTTAACTATTTTCAGCTGCCCTGAAATTACCCGGTGCCGTCCCAGCACCCTGCTACTGGGTTATGGTAATTTCCGGGTAGCTAAAAAAGTACCGGGTATTTTTCGGGTTCCCGGTACATCACTAGTTTTATTTTATATGTATTGGGGTTTTTTTTTCATATATGCCTTTTTTTAATATGTTTTGGGGACTATTTATATGTATTGTTTTTTTTAACATGTATTGGGGTTTTCGTATGTTATTGGGTGTTTTATATGAATTGGGGGGTTTATATTTATTTTGGTAGGTTTTATATGTATTGGGTTTTTTATACATGGGGGGTTATATGTATTGTAGGGTTTCAAATGTATTGGGAAGGTGGTTTTATGTATGTATTTGGGGGGTTGTATATATTTGGGGAGGTGGGGGTTGTATATATTTGGGGGGTGGGGATTGTTTTGTATTTATTTGGGGGTGGGAAGTTTTTTTTATTGGGGATGGGGGTTTTTGGAATACATTTTGTGGGGGGTATTGTGTAAGGGGGAAGGGAATGAGTGTGAGGAGGGGGATTGAGTGAGAGTAGGGTAATTGATGCAGAGGGGGAGAGTGAGAGGAGAGGGGGGTGAGTGAGGAAAAGGGGGACGAAGGGGAGAAAATACATGTGAGGCGGGGGCAGGGATTGAGTGAAAGTGGGGTAATTGATGGACATTTTCTCAAATTTATTTTACTTTAGTTAATATGTTAAGGAGAAAAGTGAAAGGTGCCAAAGTGGAAGATTTAGTTGTTCAGATGTACAGTAGTAGGCTTCACTGTTCTCTCAGATACCTCTACTTATACAGGATGACTCAGACTATCATAGTAAACCCAGATGATTCAATGGTACCCTTGGCACAGAATAAAGCAATATGCTCTGCAATAGTTAAACCACTATTTTTGTGCAGCTAACAAAGTGAGAGCTGATTGCAGAGGCTGGCCCTGGCTGGACCTACCTGAACAAACTGCCCACCCCCTCTAAACTTGCGTTCAAAAGGCAGTCTGCTGCCCCCTCCCACACCTCACCCCCGCTCAACAAGATGTTTACACCCCTTTCATCTCTCCTCCCCCAATAAACAACCCTGGGCCAAGGTCAAGATTTCATTCATGGGCCCTGGGAAAGCTGTCAGTGAGCCTGTTTTTGTGTATCCACATTGACCAATCATAATGAAGATACAATTAATATTGTCTTCAAGAGCTGACACACATTGTTTAGATCAGGGTTTCCCAAACTTTTTTTTCCGTGACCCGGTTATTTTTGAACTTCTCCTTCGTGACCCACTAAAAATGTTATCGCCTATACTGGCCTATAGGGCCTGCACAGACACACACACAGCCACTGATACACACACACACAGCCACTGACAGACACGCAGCCACTGACACACGCAGCCACTGACACACACACTGATACATACACACAGCCTCTGATACACACACACGCAGCCACTGACACACACACGCAGCCATTGACACACACACGCAGCCACTGACACACACGCAGCCACACAGATACACACACACACTGATACACACACACTGATACAGATACACACACACACACTCGCTCTCCCCTATACCCACACACACTCGCTCTCCCCTATACCCACACACACTCACTCTCCCCTATACCCACACAGACACAAACAGTGAATTACAGGCAACGACGGATGTGAGTGACTGGAGAGGGGGCCAGGGGCACTTGGGTGGGAGGGGACCAGGGGCACTTGGATGGGAGGGAGGGGACATGGGGCACTTGGGTGGGAGGGAGGGGGCCAGGGGCACTTGGGTGGGTGGGAGGGAGGGGGCCAGGGGCACTTGGGTTGGCCAGGGGCACTTGGGTGGGAGGGAGGGAGGGGGCCAGGGGCACTTGGGTGGGAGGGAGGGAGGGGGCCAGGGGCACTTGGGTGGGAGGGAGGGAGGGGGCCAGGGGCACTTGGGTGGGAGGGAGGGAGGGGGCCAGGGGCACTTGGGTGGGAGGGAGGGGGCCAGGGGCACTTGGGTGGGAGGGAGGGAGGGGGCCAGGGGCACTTGGGTGGGAGGGAGGGAGGGGGCCAGGGGCACTTGGGTGGGAGGGAGGGAGGGGCCAGGGGCACTTGGGTGGGAGGGAGGGAGGGGGCCAGGGGCACTTGGGTGGGAGTGAGGGAGGGGGCCAGGGGCACTTGGGTGGGAGGGAGGGGGCCAGGGGCACTTGGGTGGGAGGCAGTGACTGGGTGGGGTGACTTACCTTGCCGCCGGACGCTTTCCCCTGCTGCCCCCGATATCCCCTGCTGCTCGGGACGGGAGGTGGGCTTGGGGGGACGGGAGGTGGGCTTGGGGGCACGGGAGGTGGGCTCGGGAGGGGGTGCCACGGGAGGTGAGCTCGGGAAGCTGGCTGCGGGGGGAAGCAGGCCGCAGTATGAGCTTGAACTTCCCCCTCCGTCCCATGTAACGTGCGGGCCGCAGAGGAGCTGGTACTTCCTCCTCCGTCCCACGTTTGGAGCGGGGGGGAGGAAGGGAGCAGGCCCTGCTTGCCCTGCGCAAGCGCGCGGGACCGCAGGGGAAAATCGCCGCCATTTTTTTAAAATTGAGCAGGGGGGACGGGAGACACCACGCGGCCAGCCTCGCTGCGACCCGACAATTTTGGTGCCGTGGCCCGGTGCCGGGTCGCGACCCACCATTTGGGAAACGCTGGTTTAGATGATCTCTGATTAAATTCTAATCCCAGTTTTACATCTGCAGATTTTCGGAGGTATCAGGTGAGCACCACTGTGCTACCTTTGGAAATAATTTGTCATCTGAAAGCTGCTCTAACCCCAACAAATGGATATGTAAGAAGAAGGCATATGTGTTCCCCTGACTCATACCAGTTCCATTGCGGATATTGAGGAAGTGGTCAAATTGGTTTGATTTTAGAGCAATGGCTCTTAATCTTTCCTCTGGATACCAAACCAACGTTTAGTAATAAAATAAATGTACATAACCGTATGACAGGAAGATGGCAATTCATACATATAACATGGTCTGTCAGGGATTACTTCGGATTTCTTTAGAAAAATTTAATCATCACAAAAACACAACGTTTCATCCCTCTTAGGGGACTTTCTCAAGTGACTGGCTTGCAAAGACTACAACAAAGTCCAGTATAAATAGCAATCAACACCCATGTGAAAACAATTAAAACATCACCTAATTACCCCCCAGTAGTCACATGATAATGCACATCCTGGTCTTGGTCTACCATGCTGTCCGGTCCGGTCGCGCTGACGTCATCAACTGGTTCCTTGCGTGCTGACGTCATCCGCAGGTCCTTCTGCGCGGTACGCTTCATCTGCCTGAACAGGCATGGGATCCTATGGACGTGCTCCCTCTGCTCCTCCTCTGTGTGTAGTTCATCCATCGTCGCGTGATCTCGCGAGATTTCGGGGTTATGATGATGTCACTGGAGACAGGAATA
Organism: Ascaphus truei; assembly: GCF_040206685.1. Taxonomy (NCBI): domain Eukaryota; kingdom Metazoa; phylum Chordata; class Amphibia; order Anura; family Ascaphidae; genus Ascaphus; species Ascaphus truei. The sequence continues at coordinate 44,234,611 of NC_134490.1, read as the reverse complement.
GATCTTCTCCTTAGCTGGGGATGCCGTTTTCATGCACATGCGCAGTGTGTTCATATCATTGTACGGCTGTATACCAGGGGAAAGATAGCTGAATCTGACTCATGGATGAGACTTCAGATCTAGGTGGAATGATGAGGAGAGGAGAGATATTAATCAATGTGAAAACATGTATAAAGTGCCACTATACCCTAAAAATAAAGATTTAAAATATGGGTATTTTCTTTCATGATTACTAGTCCATGAGTTACAGCAGCAGCAAGAGTGAAATAAACACTGTGGATGAGAGAAATCACATAAGATCAAAAAACATACAAGCGACTATTGAGGAAACAATTAAGGGACAAATAATCGTTAAGTCCCCTTGGTGTGACCGTGTCAAGTGTATATGTCCAGAAAGCTTCTCTCTGAAGCAACGCTATATCCCCTCCGAAGTTGCCCTGGATCTTTCTGCTTTCCTCTATGTTGGATGTTCCAGGCATATATCCCTGAACCAGGAGCACCGGTCTTAGCAAGTATCTTTATAAATTTTTTATGGTGTGCAGCTTTACATGTTATATTGCACTGTGAGGGATTACCCCGGAACAGGGTCAAAATCCACTGTATTATATACTGTACTATAATAGAATTGTCTGAGACCACCCAGGAACTTTGAGAATGAGATTGTTGAAGGGAGCAGGACTCAGTAAGTAAAGCCTAAAATTAATGTATCTTATTTTATTTCCGTGTTTTATATTTGCTTGTCACAAAGTGTTTGACAGTGGAACAAACCACTGAGGTTACAGAATGTAGGATAATCGTCATGCTTTATTTTTTCTTACTCGTGCGTTTTAACTCGTATTATTTTTATGATGATTATTGTTACTAATGAATTAATATAATGGGAGATTAAAGATGTAAAACATTACTTTTACATTGCGCTCCAGAGATTTCCGGTTGCATTTACAAGAGTTTGTATTTCTTATTTTGATTGGGTGTATAAAAGTACCAGTACATTTGTCTGTTGATTAAATGTGTATAACATTATTTTAAAGGTAGTTTAAGAAAAAGAAAATTAATAAAATAAAACAAGTGCTGAATATGTGCCAAGTGCTTTTATTTCCTGTGGCTTTCTCAGACACTGTTCAAGATCATGAATCTCTTATTTTGCTTCATGTTTGGGAAATCAGGAGGAGTATTATTGCTGTACTGTACTGCTGATTTATACTGTCAAATAGTGGACAATTAGTAATAGTTCAGGCACATAAAGGGGGGGGGGGGAGCAGGTAGTGTGATATTTTGTTATTTTACTACATAGAAGAAAGGACCAACATGGCTACCCACAGTTATTTGGCACATAAGGGGATAATCAAGGTCACTTATCCTATACCAAATGTATTTGTATATCCTTTACTGTATGGGGAATGTAAGGGAATTGTATTTTTTTTTACGTTTATCGAGGTTTTACATTAGTCGAAGTGATCAGACTTGACTTGCCATAGATTGCTGCTATCTCCATTCATATCAGAATAGTGAGCGATACCATGTGCTTGGTGGGTTTGAAATGTCCTTTCTGTATCTACAGTATATAGCAAACTGCAGTGGATATAACAATTGTAATAAGGCACAATCTCTGTTGGAAATTAAGCAGCAGCTTCCCCGTGTGGTTGTATTAATAAACAAAATGACAGTCAAACACTACTTTTGCTTTTTGACATTTTTTTATGCATCTATAATATTCTACACAAACATTTTACAAGGTACAGTAGGCTGAGTGTCTCTTTGACAGAGCCTGGAAAGTGTGTAATATTAGTGGTGGGCACTGTTCTACTGTAAATCTTCTCCTTCACTTTGTCCTTTCCCCTTTCCTTTCCCCTTTCCTTTCCCCTTTCCTTTTCCCTTTCCTTTTCCTTTTCCCTTACCTTTTCCTTTTCCCTTTCCTTCCCCAGCCCCCACGCCTTCCCCAGCCCCAATGCCTTCCCCACCCCCCATGCCTCCACCCACTCCTTGTAACATTTGTCCAAGTCCACCAAGCGATCGTTTTTGCCTAACTTGTTCCATTCCCCCTTGAACCTGATTCTCATTGTTCCCCAATTCTTTCCCATAGCCCTTCCCATGCTCTCCTCCTTTCCCATGTTCTAAACCTTTCCCATAGCCCTTCCCATGGCCCCTTCCATGTTCTTCTCCTTTGCCGTGTTCCTCTTCGTGGCTGCCACCCTCTTCTTCATCTTGTGGTATTCCCATATCACCCTTTGCTGGAAGATAAAACATGGTAAGTAAGATTCTGATCTTTCTGTTTCTATTTGAAATAATACTATTTATTCAAATACCACCAATATTTAGATCTATTACAGTTATATGGTACATATTTAATCTTTACTGCATATGCGAGCTGTGACTTTAATTTTCCATCTGGACCAAAATGGCTTTGGCAGATATGTGTTAGCTCTTCTTGTGTAACATTTAACTTACCCAGATTAGGGGAGAGGGAGAAAATGACAGGGACTAGTACTGGTGAATGCATGTTTTAGAAATGACCTTGGGGTTTAAATAACATTCAGTTTAGGGAGCACTTATTTTAGTCTGGTTGTTTAAATATTTTATTAACGGTTCTTTGCGTGCACTAATGGTGCAAAGACAGATACTTCACCATGACAAGAATCCCAATGTTTGTGTGGGGGGAATGCTTCGTGCATATTACGAATCAGAGGCAAAAATGAATAACTTAAGAGATGTATCAGGGTGTTAACGGCCTCGAGAAATCTCTGTTTTTAGTGTAAACATGTCATACTGTAGGTAGCTGCTTTTTTAAGCAACCCCAGCTGATCAAATACATGTGACAGAACAAATTGATTTTTTGTGGTATCTGGATCTAGTGAACTATACATATTTGTTTTTTTATTTGAATTGGTACTCCTTCATTTATGATAGACTTTGCAATCTATTTTGTTTAAGGTAGGTAAGATTTCTTGTTGATTTGTACATATGGCATTTGAGGTTTGTATCCTAGTGTTTGGGTATTCTGCAGATACTGTTGAAATTTAAAATTCTGCTGTAAAAGGTTTAACAATGCATAGGAGAACTAGGGGTGAGATTTTATGGAGGGCACATGGGTAGAAAAGATAGGGGATACGCAGTCGGACCTAAAGAGGGAATATTTCGTCATTTTCTGCACCCATTAGTGGATAGGAAATTACTGCAAGAACAACTTAACCACAACCTTACTGCTGTTGAAGGGTACAGTACTTACAAAATATTGGTTTCATGCATTTCTTTCCACATGGGGATCTGCAGCAAATCATTTTACTGTCACAGTCTCCATCAGCAGCACAGTCAACCATTTTGGTGAAGTTGGGGAAGCGCATTGGATGTTTTCCATTTTCCTTATGTGAATTGTGTTTCTCAGAACATTCTTTCTCGCTCTGCCCTTGATCGCATTGTGTGTGTGGTGGGAAGTCTTTGTGTTTCATAAATTGTTTTTTCAACTTGCGCAACACTTCTGGGTGCTTTCTCAAATAGTCTTCAGGGCACATTCCATTAGTCTCGTCACTCTCATTGACATCTGATGAAACAAAAATATCTAGTTATTACAGGTGGCTATTTGTACATTTTACCTTTGAAACCTTCTATCTGTGCATCATACTGTCTGTATTTTCCCCATACTGCGTCCCATGCTAACGTTCTTGTATTTGTAACCTTATATATTCTCTCTTTCCCCATTATTCTTCACATGTTCTCTTTTCCTGTATCTTGCACATTTACCTTGCTCTTCATTTTTCTCTTCTTCACTTAATTCTCTGGGGTGTCTTCCATTTTCGGTGAATTCCATGTGTTCATCATTTTCTAAATACAAAGAACACTAATTTGAGAGTCTGATCATCCTGACTGCAACATATATCCATCAGGTTAATACTGTAAGTACAGCTGAAATGTGACTTGTCTTCTCAGGGGGACCTGATTGACAATTGCGAAAGATCCTTGGCAATTTTGAAAAAAAAAAAAAAACTTTCCATAAACAATCATTCTACAGCAGCAGTGTCACCTGCTTCGTCATCTGAACCAAAGTATCCATATTAAAAACATTGGCATCACTATCACACTGTTTGTTAAAAAAAAATATATGGGAACTAGCTGTATCCAGCATAACATACGCAGATCTAGCAGTTCTTAAAGGTTATTAATTAAACATTACACTTTGTTTTCACCCGTCCCTATAATGCTTTGCTGTCTCTTCTCCCCACTTCCCCACCTTACTTTCTGCTCCATCATGCCATGCTCCTCGTTGCACTCTTTCCTCCCCTCTCTTTGCATCCCCTGCCTTACTGTGTCTGCTCCTCTCTGTGTACACTACAGTCCCTTCCTCTCCTACTCATCTCATCTGTCTCCTCCTCTCCTTGCTGTCTCTCTGTTTCCTCTTACTAATCAACTTGCTGTCTCTCCTCCCCTCTCTTTGCACTTCCTCCAGCCCCATGTGCACACTGCTCTCTATTCCCTCCTCGTCATCCATCTGTCTCCACTCCTTGCTGTCTCTCTGTCTCCTCTCCCCTTTTTGCTGTCTCTCCTCCCCTCCTTGCTTCCTAGCTTTTGTTGCTTAGCAACCCTTTAACCGCTGAACCTTTGTACGGAAACAACATATATATCACTATTACACATATAGTGTACCTTTCTGGACTGATATTATATGGCCAGGCTGCACTGACTTGCTTAAAATACTGTATATTGATTTTTTTAAAAAAAAATTTAAACAGAGGTAGAGCTAAAGTTGAATAAAAAAAGAAAATGAGGAATAATGTTATAAAATGGGGCTTGGAAAAAGTATAATTGTGTAAAGCCAGTTGAAAAGATATAGTACTATTTACAGAGGAGGAGATTATTTCCTTAAAGATTTTTTATCATACTTAAGTAGATATATTACAGTTACAATAAAATGAAAGTCCTCACCCAAATAGACCAGGTTGTATCACTTTTTTGTACAATTTTAAGAGTTGTTACAATATAGTAATTTAAACATTCAAATTTAGGCTTGAATGACTAACTGCAAAAAAACCACAATATTAAATCTTACTGCTCATTCCTAATTCATGGAAAGGATAGTGTCCGTAGATAATATTAAGCACAACCCGTGTTTTAATGTTGATATCTTTCCAAGAGGAAAAATTGCTGAATAATAGGGAGTAGAGATGGGTGAACCCGCCCAATCCGATTCCTGGATTTTCTCGCATTTTCCCCTCAAAATCCATTACACAGTGTTAAATCCGCAAATGAATTTGGCCGATTTTAATCGGCGTGGATTCATCAATTGGATTCACGATTGGCTACAATCCACTGACATTGATAGAATGCAATCCGTTGGCGGGTTCTTACAAATTCACCAACGGATTGCAAAATACGCGGATTGTACTGGCAATAATAATAAAAAAAACCTGCAAAATGCGAATCGCCCATTTTGAGATTGATCTGCGGAAATCTGCAGACCAAAGGAACCGGGCGATCCGATGCGAATCCAAATCCGCCCATCTACAATAGGGAGTTACGGTAATATAAGGAGATATGTCATTAGGATGTAAGTGGGACCACACATTTGAGCAATGGAATCCTTGATGTAGGACAGCACTTACCAAACATAGACTTCATACACTTCATTCCACAGGGGGATCTGCAGCATTTTCGGTTACCCTCACAGACTCCGTCAGCCGCACAGTCAGGCATTTTTGTGAAATCAGGGAAATTCAATGCGGGTTTTCCATCTTTTTTATCTTTCTTGAACTTAAATTTTTCTGGATGCTTTCTAAAGAAATCTTCAGGACACATCCCACTCTGCTTCTCAGCCGCAGGACCTGTAAATAGGAACAATGTCTAATCATCAACATCAAAGCTGGGCATCGAAATAATCCACATGGATTTATTTCTATAAATAAACATAATGGGTGATATTGTGTTTAACAGCATCATAAGATGCTGTATGGTAAAAGAGTGCCTAGTACATATAAACCTAGAAAGGTATACCTGGAAATAAAGGTGTAAGGGCTTTCTACTACCTGAGGTACAGTAAAACACACTACAGTAATTATTATACCAAACTCAAAATGTATCTACAGTATTTCCTCTTTATAAACAGTTTTACATGGTGCCTGCTCACAAAACAAGATGTTTACCTGTGACCCTCAATCTCCAAGAGCTACATCAATCATTGTTTAATGTACAGTAGATCTGTAACTCCTGTCTTTAAACCTAAAAATCTGCAAATTTATTTAACAGTGGCCTCTATTTTACAGGTATATATGTTGTGAAACGGTATGTCAAGGAGGAACCTTTCATTTGAATTTAGCTCAGAGGCTTTTCTGATATGGGGAAGTCGCTTCACAACAAAACAGAGCCCAATGTATCCAAAAAGCCCAATCATTTGTCATCTTACCATCCATAAGTGCACTCGCCACTGCTACAAGCAGCAAGCTGGACAAAATTTCCATCTTCATGGTGGTGACAGAGCAAGATCTGCTATCAATAATAATTGGAAGGAAAGTGCTGTTCAGATTTCCAAAGGCAAATGACCCCTATTTATATCAACCTGTAGAGGACTGCATCAGGCCCTGGATCACTAGCCATTAATTATCCAATCATTCCAGTACAAGGGGTTTGAACTGAACAGATTATCGGTAACCTTTCTAATGTATTGTTACTCTTATCTGTGTAGTGTGATATGCAACATGAAGCTGAAACCAAAAACCTTTTGGGGAGTGTATACTGTACTTAACATTTTGGAATAGTTCAATAAAAATAAAGTGTGTCCTCTGTGACGTCTGTGGTATGAGCCCCTTTTGATTATATATTGTGAGCCCTTTGTGATTATATATATATGCCCTTTACCTTAACAATCCCTACAAAGAATAAAAACAAGTGAGGGTAGTGGCAGTGAAAGCTTCCAGTTCCTACCAAACTTGTATTTATACAAATACCTTCTTATCTTCCCCTAGAAATAGCCACAATCTATTCTCAAACCAAGATAGGTAACACGGTTTATTCTGCCATCCCTTCATTAGTTTAGATATATATATATCTATATATATATATATATATCTATATATATATATATATATATATAGATATATATATAGATATATATATATATATATAAAAACAACATTACCATTCTCTCGTCCGGTAAAGAAAGACTGCACTCGGTTCAGTAATCATGAAAAACTGTATTGGGCATCTGAATAAAAAAGATTAGTCACCCAATCCGACGTTTCTTGAGAAAGGTCCTATTCCAGGACCGAAACGTCGGATTGGGTGACTTATCTTTTTTATTCAGATGCCCAATACAGTTTTTCATGATTACTGAACCGAGTGCAGTCTTTCTTTACCGGACGAGAGAATGGTAATGTTGTTTTTCTATTATTTGAGACTAGCACCTGTCTATATGAACCAGTACATTGAGTGCAAGCTGTGATGTTTGTTTTTATATATATATATATATATATATATATATATATATATATATATATATATATTCCATCCCCCCAATCACATTCATCAAAATCTCCATTAAACTGAATGATCGGCAATAATAGTGTTAACCACATACTGTACATACAGTTATAGACAGTACATTCAACTCCTCAAAGTTGTCCACAGGAACAGTTGTAGCTTTGGCATCAGCAAAATGAAGTCCCACCATGAAATCACTTATCTTGCACACGCTTTATACACAAAACCGAACTTTTTGCTATTTTCTCGTCTCCAATTTCTGCAGCTCAGACGATTTCCAGTGTTAAAATACTGATGCAACTGGTTTTATTATAACCCAGCACCATTGGAACTATAAATATGAGTACGGTGGCCGGAAGTAGGGGTGTGGAGCTGGAAGTAGGGGTACGAGGGATGGGAGTGGGGGCTGGAAGTAGGGGAGTGGGGGCTGGAAGTAGGGGAGCAGAGCTGGAAGTAGGGGTACAAGGGATGGAAGTAGGGGAGTGGGGGGTGGAAGTAGGAGTGTGGAGAATGGAAGTAGAGGTGCAGGAGCTGAAAGAAAAGGTGTGGGGCTGGAAGTAGGGGTGCTAGGCTGGAAGTAGGGGTGCAGGGGATGGAAGTAAGGGTACGAGGGATGGAAGTAGGGGAGCAGGGACTGGAAGTAGGAGAGCAGGGCTGGAAGTAGGGGTGCGGGGATGGAAGTAGAGGTGCAGGAACCTACAGAAAAGGTACATGGGCTGGAAGTAGTGCAGATGTTGGAAGTAGGGGTACGAATGCTGAAAGTAGGGGGTGCAGGGGCTGAAAGTAGGGTTTCGGTGGCTGGAAGTAGGGGATGCAGCAGCAGAAAGTAGGGGTGTGGGTGCTGGAAGTAGGGGTTCAGGGGATGGAAGTAAGGGTGCGGGGGAAGGAAGTAGGAGTGCAGGGGCTGGAAATAGGGGTTAAAGGCCTGGAAGTAGTAATGCAGGGGATGGAAGTAGGGGTGCAGAGGTTGGAAATAGGGGTGCAGAGGTTGGAAATAGGGGTGCGGGGGCTGGAATGTGGGATGCAGGGGCTGGAAGTACTGTAGGCAAATTCTTCGGCTAAGTTCTCAAACCTGGCGAAATTGACAGTTTTTGACGAACTCCAAAAGTCAAGCTTTTTAAAATGCTTCCCAAGTAAAAATCTTGACAGCCTAAAATCAGGGGTCTCCTCACACAGGAAACACCCTTCTTATACTGTATTAGGCAAAATACATATACAAACACAGACATATATATAATGTCTAATAAAATAACTATGTGTAATACATATATAGGAACCATACAATATTAAAAGTTAAATTAACTATAATAGATAAAAACAGAATAGACAAACTGATTCTTGGTATTTCTCTACATTTTGAAATAATTATGTTTTATCTACTGTATAGCAATTATTTCCTTCTGCTCTTATTGATTATAATTCTTAGCATTAATTTCATATTATTTCTATTTTGTTGAGTATATATATTTTTCACGTGTTTACACATCCTAAAGGATTTTTGTGTGTGAAGTACTGTTCTGTTTATGGATGTTCTACAAGAACCTTAGTCTGTACCATGAACCTCTAGTGAGCTTCACAGATATTTAGCTGTTTGAATGAGACAAGGCATTTTGAAAGATGTGTACATTAGTCTCATGGTCTATCTGGAAAAATGGCTCATGCATGGGCCAATTCATGCTCTAGGGATATTATAGTGTCTTGGCAGAGATAACCATCATGATAATATAAATGGTGAACCAAGCTGTTTTTCTGACCTTTAAAAATAAAATAAGATGTTTTTTCGTGTACTTTTTTTTATCTAAGGATTAGTATAGTTTTGGCCATTTCAAAGTGCCATATTAAATTAAAGGGCAGAGCTCTAATTTATTTATTCAAACCCTAAATGTCAGATGTTTTATTAAACTCTGCTGGGAAGCACTTAAGAGTAATAATAGTACAGGTAGAAAACTTACTGAACAGTTCTCTTGCATGTGACAGAGTATAAAGCACCATAAAAGTGTACAGGCATACCCCGGTTTAAGGACACTCCCTTTAAGTACACTCGCGAGTAAGGACATATCGCCCAATAGGCAAACGGGAGCTCACGCATGCGCCTGTCAGCACGTCATGAACAGCAATACCGGCTCCCTACCTGTACCAAAGCTGTGTGCAAGCGGGGAGACTATAGAGCCTGTTACAAATGCGTTATTTACATCAGTTATGCACGTATATGACGATTGCAGTACAGTACATGCATCAATAAGTGGGAAAAAAAGTAGTGCTTCACTTTAAGTACATTTTCGCTTTACATACATGCTCCGGTCCCATTGCGTACGTTAATGCGGGGTATGCCTGTATATGCATTTACACAAACTACCAATATTTCCCACTGCGTATCACCATTTATCTATGATGTGAAAAGGAAGAAAGCCATCAAATAGCAAAGAGTAGGAGACGCACAACAGTAAGTACTGTATGTCAGATCATGTTTGTATTTTGTACAGGACCCTTGAACCCTCGACTCTTGCCCATTCCGTTTAATAACCGAGCCAAATAAATACAGACACCTTTGTTGGGTACAAATGGTCACGGCCTTTTATTATCCATAAACACCAACACTCCAGGACCTGGTCAGCAAGTATTCCCACCCCGTGACCCTGACTCTGCTCACTGCCACTACATGACCCAGTGACCCTGACTCTGCTCACTGCCACTACATGACCCAGTGACCCTGACTCTGCTCACTGCCACTACATGACCCAGTGACCCTGACTGCTCACTGCCACTACATGACCCAGTGACCCTGACTCTGCTCACTGCCACTACATGACTCAGTGACCCTGACTCTGCTCACTGAACTACATGACCCATTGAGAACTCGGCTCAAAACACCTGGGGTTTCTCTTAGAAGTACAGCCTTATGCCTGGCACACTTGGCCCTAGCCCAGGACGGCATACTTTTAAGCCCTTGTGTTCCTCCACATTAACCACTTGGGAAAAACTGACCTGTCCACACTATTTCACCCCTCAAACTTACCTCTTCACCACCAACAGCATCACAGCCTCCTCCAAACCATCATACTGTATAAAACCATATTAAAATATCCAAGGCCATCTCAGAGAGGTGGACTCCAACTTCCCGATAAAGACCTGCCGCCTCCTCTTCCAATTCCGTGTGCCAAACAGATATACCCCCCAAATATTTCACTAAATCAGCCACCCCCTGATTGTGCTTCCTTCTCCCTATATCCGCAGCCATCCTGTCCCGAGCCACCCTCCAGACCAACCACGGCACAATCTCAGACTATATCCACCATGCAACCATGAATGTTACCTTTAACTAGGCCACATCCCAACGGATCACATTCATAAACTACATGGACCTAATCTGGCCAGATCATTACCCCTGACATGCAAAACCAGAATATGCAGGGCTTCCCACCTTCAGCGCTCCTGAAAGATTACCGAGAGCATCTTCGTCTAACCTAGATCTCGCTGCCCTAACAAGTAGACCTGCTATCTAGCCCCCAAATGCTTCCCCTAGGGCCTCTGCTCCACTTTCCTCTCTGCTCAATGGACATAATAGTAAGCACAGATTCCAGCAGACACTGACTGGCCCCCTAAATAACAAACAAATCTTTCAGAACTTCCCATCCCCCCTTTGATTTAATTTTTTAAGCGCCCAACCTACTCAACTTAACGACTTGATTCCCACCTCCAAATTTTCTTTATAACGTCCTTCCCCAACTAAAGCCAGGCCGCCTCCGTTGCAGAGCAGAAACTCCTTCCACAGGGGCAGGTAACAGAGCACAGCCATAGAAACAAAGCGGAGGATGGCTTCAGATGGTGACTAAAAGAATTTTATTGTGAACAAAGTATACAGCTGACGGATCCTCTGCCGAGTTTCAGCCCTCAGGCCTTTGTCAAAGAGTGATCCGTCACTAAAACCGGAAGCCCTAATATACACGATTCAAACTGAAACACCTGTATCTGCTGCTCATCAGCTGATGGGCAGCAGGTGGACAGAATGACATGTATAGCAGAGATTTGCATAAACATATACAAAGATAAAATTGCGACCACATATAGAAACTCTATAAGCTATATTAATTAACTAACCACCCTTGCAGATGTATAAACGGGGGTATTAATAGATGGTCTGCAAATGAATTTAAAAACAACAACAATTCAAGAAATATACTATTGATGCACAAAATATATATATATATATATATATATATATATATATATATATATATATATATCATTAATGAGATACCCAGTCATATAGTAAATGATGATATGAACTAGTTGAACATATATAAAAATAGATATAATAGATAACAACAATCATAAACAAATTAATAATAATAATGAAATAAAAATATGTCTCAAAAAAGGGGGGGTAGAGGGGGGAGGAAAGGGCATACCAAGGGAATGGGGTGTAAGGGTAAAAAGGGGGAGGGGGAGGAGGGGAGGGGGAAAGGGTAGGAAAGGGAGGGAGGGAGGGAGGGGGAGGGGGAGGGGGCGGTTGGGGGGGTGGTGGGGTTCAAGAGAAAAAACAAAATAATAAATTAATCATAAAGAAAATGTTGTAAAGCCCATTCCACATTCAAACCATTTGGTTGAAGGGTATTAAGGGAGAAAATCCATTTCATTTCTGTTTTGTTAAGGCGATTAAGCCTATCTCCACCTCTGATATTAGGGGGAACATGTTCAATACCGAAAAAACGAAAATTCGCTAAACCACCAAAGGGACATTGGGTAAAGTGTTTTGACACCGGATGTAGAATATCCTTTTTGTTAATGAGTCTAATGTGTTTGGAAATCCTAATATGTAAAGATCGTATGGTCCTGCCCACATATTTAAGATTGCATCCACAAATAATAACATATACCACATAGCTGGTATGGCAATTGATGAAAGTACTAATCCTATGCCTAGTAACAGGATATAGTGTGTGAACCCTTTTGGTTGGTAAGGCATATTGACAGTATCTGCAGAACCCACATTTGTGGAAACCTTTGGGTATGTTACTCACGCGTGATTGATGTCCTGACTGAAAGAGACTTTTTGAAATAGAAGAAGCTAAAGTATTTGCCTTTTTGAATGCGAACCTAGGCCGATGTTGGGTGATACTTTTTAAATCAGGGTCCAATTCAAGTACACTCCAATGTTTGGACACAATATGTCGGATCTGTGATGCCTGTTTACTATATTTGGTGATAAATAAAGGACTATCACAGAACCGACTCTTCTTTTGTTTATTATATTTAATTAGATTTGTTCGATCAACGGATTCTGCATTCATGAAAGCTTGGTTTACATCCTGTTTAGGATAACCTCTTTCTAAGAATTTAGAACTTAATGTCTGTGAATGTTGAAGAAAAGTATCCTGGTTAGAGCATAATCTTTTGTATCTTAAAAATTGAACCTTGGGGATCCCACGAATCAAGGATCTGGAGTGACTACTCTTAGCGTGTAAATAAGAGTTCCTGGAATGGGGTTTGGTAAAAATGTCAGTTTGGATAATAGTGTTAGGGCCACCATGGAGTGTCACATCTAAATAGTTAATCTTGTAAATATCAGTTTGATAAGTGAAATTTAGGTTAATAGTGTTAGTGTTAAGAGTGTGAATAAAAGTGTGTAAACTATGTAGATCACCATCCCAAATGAAAATCAAGTCATCGATGTATCTCTTATAAAAAATAATATTAGAACGAAAATTATTCGTGCTACCAAAAATGTGAACAGATTCCCACAAAATATGCGTATATCATTAGTTAGGAGTTTTTCTAATTTCACGAAGTGATCAATAAAGTCAGTGGGATTATCACATGTGATGTTATCAGGGACTTCATCAAAAATATATTGTGCTCTTTTTGTTCTCTCAGAGTTGTTCCCACATTTCTGTACATAAGTAGTAGCATGTTCAACTAGTGGTTCATGTTCCTCATCCATTATAAAATTGAAAGTGAAAAAACACTATTTAGAAAAATGTGTATAAATTGAAGAGAGTGGGTATCATATAAAATAATCAATACTACAGTAATTGTAAAAAGTCACCATCAGCCACCTCATGAAACAAGGATATCTTCAAATGATGTATAAGTCATATATTAATTTTCATAGGGATATGTCCTTGAATCCATAAGACTTCGAGCAACCTGTATAATCATGCAATGTAAACAACGGGTGAACAGGGGTTAACCCACCAGGTGCTCTAGAAGCCAAAACAGTCACTGAGATGTAAATATATAGCAAGATATTAGGCGGGCCACGGCAACACTTCCAATGAGTGATGTAAAGTCTCTCCCAGCAACTGCCTCCGTGATGAGCACAAATAACATTGGGTTAGAGAGACTCACGGTTAGTGGAGTGTGTACTGCTGAGCCTCATGGATCCTTCAGTAATTGTTGCACCGCCAACCCGTCTAGCAACTCTTCCGTCGCACAGGACGGTCACGTGACTGGCGGTGATGACGTCATCAGGAAAAACAAACAGCAACCCGGCGTGCAGTCCGAAATGAAGCAGAGCAGGAACTCCTCCCACAGGAGGCAGGTAACAGAGCACAGCTGTGAAACAAAGTGGAGGATGGCTTCAGATGGTGACTAAAAGAATTTTATTGTGAACAAAGTATACAGCTGACGGATCCTCTGACGCGTTTCAGCCCTCAGGCCTTTGTCAAAGAGTGATCCGTCAGTAAAACCGGAAGCCCTAATATACACGATTCAAACTGAAACACCTGTATCTGCTGCTCATCAGCCGATGGGAAGCAGGTGGACAGAATGACATGTATAGCAGAGATTTGCATAAACATATACAAAGATAAAATTGCGACCACATATAGAAACTCTATAAGCTATATTAATTAACTAACCACCCTTGGAGATGTATAAACGGGGGTATTAATAGATGGTCTGCAAATGAATTTAAAAACAACAACAATTCAAGAAATATACTATTGATACACAAAAATATATATATATATAAATCATTAATGAGATACCCAGTCATATAGTAAATGATGATATGAACTAGTTGAACATATATAAAAATAGATATAATAGATAACGACAATCATAAACAAATTAATAATAATAATGAAATAAACATATGTCTCAAAAAAGGGGGGGGAAGGGGCATACCAAGGGAATGGGGGATAAGGGTAAAAAGGGGGGGTGGGAGGGAGGGGGGGAGGGAAGGGGGGAGGGGGAAAGGGTAGGAAAGGGAGGGAGGGGGAGGGAGGGAGAGGGGGGGAGGGGGCGGTGGGGGGGTGGAGGGGTTGGGAAGAGAAAAACCAAAATAATAAATTAATCATAAAGAAAATGTTGTAAAGCCCATTCCACATTCAAACCATTTGGTTGAAGGGTATTAAGGGAGAAAATCCATTTCATTTCTGTTTTGTTAAGGCTATGGGGACTTCTTTTGCACCCTCATATGCCAATCTCTTTATGGGCTTGTGGAAATCTGTTCACATAAATGTATAAATTAATAAATACACTCACATGGGCTTGCCCTAACTGTCTTCACTCTCACAAGCCCATGTGAGTGTACCAGACAAGTCAACCCGTGACCAGACCAAGAACACCAAAGACAACGCTGAAGGATTCTGCTCACATATGCCCGTGTGAGTATTTATAGTATCATCATCCCTCACCTATTGTTTATTTATTTTCATACTCTTTTTACATGCGCTCATCTCCACTCTTTTCGCTAAACATACCTAGGATCATGGGTTGATCCTTTTTTGATTGAGCTGCAGTATAATCAGGGCCAGCAGTACCTTTCGTTACCCCGAGCCCTATACTCTTCAATAACACACGCCACCTTAGGGGGCTTTAATAAAGATCCACTTGAGGGAGCGTCACTGTTCTTTCCTTTTTTTGTCACTTTCATAGGCTTCCCAGGTTGCCGGTGACACAGATTGCTTCACTACCTCCATCAACCTTCCATCTCCACCCGCCACAAATTGTCTGACCAAAAGAGGACCTTCCTCTCACTCATCTCCTCCCCCCAGAGCTCCACTGCCACTACCAGAGGGAAGAACTCGACAAAAGTTAGGATCCTTATAGGAAATCGTCCAGGTAATGGACAATTCTGGAAGTTCCCGCTTCCATACTTAAAACTCATCCAGAAAGTGAGAAGTCTCAAAATAATAGAAAAATAAGGAATGTCTAAGATAAGGGTCACAGACCAGTTCAAAGAGTAGATGTTGGGTGCTCAAATAGTCTAGGAAATCCAATATTAATTACAATGTCCAGTATACGACCGACAAAAGAGAGAAACTCTTGTTTTTAGAGTGGGTGGATTAGTAAGCAAGTAGTCTTGTTAACTACAAGGTAGCAAGCAGTATAAGTATCCCACACTGTAGCAGTCTCATTGGAGGTATAGCAATTATAATACAGTATCATAAGACAAAATGACTCACTTGTTTCTTTCCTGAATACATTCTGATTGATGAATAAAGTGTAACACCCCTTCTGGCAGGTTTAGGCCTTGGCTGTAATGGAGGATGAAGTGGTGGTTGTGAGGACAGGACAAGAAATACGGCGCCAGGATCTTTTGCAACTCAAAGGGGATTATTGACAGGCACAACTGTTTCAAGGCTTCCACTGCATCAAGGATCAATCTGCATACATTCCAGCCCAGGGGCATCACCCCGTCCCTGGGCAGGACAGCACAAGGCATCTTCAGCCGTGAAGCAAAGGCAGGAAATACCAGCAATGATAATACCCCCTCTGTCTCCTCTCAGCATCCCTCTGGGACCCAGTGGCATCATCCCCTCCCTGGGTAGAACAGGACTAGACAGCCCAAGGGCTTGAGGCCCTCAGGATAGTCTAAACACCCTCACCCACCTAAGGGGCAAGGCAGGAACACACCAGCCCCAAGAGTAGGGCGGGAACAGAAAAGAACTCAAAATGGAGGAACCCTACCTTTTATATCTGGGGAGGGGTTAATCCCTCTTCCCCAATATCAGGGCAAGCCGAACCCCCTTATTCTAGCAGCTTCCCAAGCTCAGACTTGTACCTGTAATTTGCTACACTCAGCAACTGAGGAGATGTGGTGTCAACAGCTCACTATTAACCCCAGCACTGCCTGCTCTTACCAAGACTTATGTGCCAGGCTGGGGAAAAAAATTGTGAGGGGGCTACTCTAGTATAAATCTTTCTCCCCCACTCCTAGAGTTCTCACGCTGTCCTTTTCTGGCGTGACCAGCCGCATGTAGACAGATCCAGATAGGTATAAACAAAATAAGCAAAATGTGCAGCGCACAGCCAGGGAGTCAAGTTGGCATGGTAGTAAAAAATATATTTATTTGAAATCAGGCATCCCCCCCCCCCCCCCTCCTACATGTTTCGCATACTAGGTGCTTTATCAAGAAGTATCACAGACCATCCCAAAAGATTTGTGTTATACTCTAAGTGCACACCTGGGCAGTTAGAACATACTGTACTGTAACTTTTATTAAATAGTGTTAAAATGAGATGGCAGATAATAAAACAAAATAAGAGAGGTAACACACACTTGTGCAAAAAAAAATATTTAATGGTGTCAAAAAAAGTTTTTAAAAAAACAGGAAAGAAAGAAATTAGCTCAGATTATTTCCTATTGTGCCTAATACTTTACAAACTGGCTGATAAATCCATGTGAATACACTATAGCCTGCTAAAGTAGGTTCAATAACCTGTTTGCCCAAGGCAGGATATGTAGTAGACTTGATAGGCTTTAGCAATAAAGGACACACCCTCTGAACTGTGTATATTGCTAGGTGAAGTAAAGTGCCTGGTACATAAAGATGAGCTAAATGCCGTATAATGAAAGCTATAATCACCTGATAGATAGGACCCTGTTACTAACCCTAACAGAGCAGTAGCACTAATAAACGAAGTCCTTAACATTTGCCGGTTGTTGCTAATATTTCAAATGAAGGTGAAAGCGGGATACAAAGGTAGGGGAAACAGTCCATTGGCAAAACACAAATCAACAAAATGCCCCCCTCACAAAAAAAAACCCTAATCAACTGAAAACCACCAGGATGCCTGGCAGCTGCAAGGCCAATTCCACCTCGGCTTTAGCCCTCACAGAGCCCGAACCAAAACACCTAACTATCTCAAACCCCCTGCTGGATGCAAAGGTCACCTTACAACAGCCCCTATTGATAGCATCATTGATTAACACCCGTCTGGGAAAGACAGATGGTTGATCAGAAAAAAGCATGGGCCCCTCTTGTGCACCCGCACCAATGGAGACATCTGCACCCTTTCAAAAGGGGTGGGGTTCTTTAAATGGGCTCACCATGAGCCCCCACACCACCAACTTCACCCTGACTACCCCAGATGCTCTCAACTGATGCGGTAACATCATTTCAACAACAACCAGACCATATCCTTTAGATCCACCTCCCATGCTTAATAACTGCCATCCACTCCCTGAAACCTTCAACGTACTTCCACCAAGTGACCCCCCTGAACACTTTACATGCTTCCCAAATAGTAGCCAAGTACCTAAAAAGTCCTTTAAAATTCTGCAGAGCCTTCTCTACCACTACCAATGCCACAAATGTTCTCAACTAAATCCCAAATGCTGTTGGATCTTGCTTCTTCTCCTTACTATCACCTTCCTTTACCACCTTCACTAACAAATCCTTCTACCATGGCAACAAAGTCTCTATATCAACATATACCTCTGCCCCAAAGTTTTTTTTCTTCTCTTTAATACCAGAATCCATCACTGCTTGATCCCCCACTGTCTGTTCCACTTATCTTAATTTAGCAGACTGGGCACCAGCCCTGCCTCCTCTTGATCCACTGGTCTCTACCGATCGTTTTGCTGCTAATGTTGAAAAGGCTCCTCCACTGGGACCCTGCCCCCGTACGCTTGTCCCCACTACCATCATGGTCCTAGGGGGTGGGGATGTCCTTTAGGCCTAAACCCCCATTAAATTCCTTCAAACTGTCTTCTAGGCCGGCCCCACATACCTATCGCCCACTGAGGCCTGCTGGGATCTCGCTCCTCCTGAGGCTTGATGGGGACGGGGGCCCTCTTCTGGGGCCTACTGAATACTCACTGTGATTGGGGCCTGATGGGGGCACTGTTCTCCTGGGATCTCCCTCTCCTTGTGGAATGTTGTGGCCCCTGTTCTCTTGGTGCCTTCCAGGGTCTTTCTCTGTTTGGAGCATAATCAGACTCCTGAACATTTGGGGCTTGGTGGTGCCTCCCAGTGCCTGGGAATGCTGGGGACATTGACTCCCTGTGGTTTGATGGGGCCCATGATGCTATGTGGCCTGCAGGGGTTCCTTGCTCCTGGAGCCTGCTGGTTCCTCCCGATGGTTGGGAAGGCTAGGGCCCCTGACTCCCCATGGCTTGCTGAGGCCTCTGACACCATGTGACCTGCTGGTCTTCTGGTGACTCCCTCTATCTTGAAATGCTGGCCCCCAAGACTCCCTGTGGCCTAATAGGGATCCTGAATCCTGGGGCCTATTGGTGCCTCCCACTGATTGGGCATGTTGGTTCTGTGGCCTGCTGGGGCCTTCCCTTCCAGGGGGATACTAGGGCCTCAAATTCGTTGGCAACTGATGAGGGCTCTAAGACCATAATGTTTACTGGGGCCTCGACCAGTCTAACCTGACAGCAACCTTCTTACCTCTAGAATGCCTCTACCTTCAAGCTTCATCCCAGGCTGCACTCCTGTGACTCAAGCTACACAGAAGTGTGACAAGTACAATTTCACATACTGTACAGTACGAATTAAACGTTTTTTGACATAACTCCATTAATCTTCACAGAATTTGTTCATATGCCTTATACAAAATGCCCACTAGATGTCACATGTGCCACATAACAGAGATAATGTGCAAGTTTAAAATTTATTCCATGACTGCTGTTAGCATTTGACAGCATTACAGGTGACCACACCTGACCGTGTGTCCTTTTGGCATTTTAAAGGTTGAAGTGGGGTGCTGATAGAAGAAGTATCTTCTAGGTCAGAACAGGACATAACTGAGCTATTTAGCTCATGTATGAATGAAGGTGGTAATAATAATTATAATATTATCTTTTATTCTGATTTAGCAGGGCCACCCCTGGCTACTATTTTGCCTTTGGGCTGGCAGTAAACCCTGGTTCAATCAGGTTGCCAGTAGTTGATATGGGGTTTTCCCCTTCACCTTTGGTACTGCACTTGAGTGACAGCAGGGGGTGGTACATCCTGTTGTAGCTGGGACAACGGGGTGCCTGCCTTCTGGCTGTACTTAAGGGCAGGACCGCCCTAAAGTTGTGGTTGTTCCTTCCCCTGTGAGGAAGGCAGGCCATACAACTGGGAGCCTGAGATTGGGGCCTTCCCATGTGCTCTTCCCTCCGGGGAGAGTGAGTGTGGACCATACCTCTGCCTCAGCTAGGGAGATGGGGAAGAGCTAGGATGGCTGCAGGTGCCCTTGGCCTGTAGTGGCTGTCCAGGGACATCATCCAGTGAATACTGACAGACTTTATCTGGCAGAAGACTGCTGAGTAACTGTTACTGCAGTGTAGTAATAAACATGTTTCTGTTTTGCACTATACCTCCTGCCTGGTGCGTGACCTTACTGGGGGGAGAGGTCATAAGTTCTACCGTGGGAGATCATCTTCAGTTCCTGGAGTCCACGGCAGATAGAGGCGCTGCACTGCTAAGGAGATATGTGAGGTATGAACCCCAGAAGCCTGTTCCTGTGTCCCCACTACCATCGGCGGACAACTCAGCCCTCCTGTTGCCAGCAGGTAAATGCAACATACTCTACATATACAGTATATGCAACATAATTCTACTCAGATTGCCCAGGGTGGGGGACTGCCTGTGGAAGCTGATTGAGCCGCACGAGAATGGTACTCTAAAAAGCGGAGCCTACGGGCCTCTAAGATTCATGTTCCCTCTTCAGACTGGAAGGACTTGTCTTATGGGAATGAGATGCTGATATGATAATTGTGTTGCTGATGATGCATGCAGTGTAAATAGTGGATTCAGTCATTATGTCATGTCTGATGTTTCCACATCCACCAACACTACTGTACCTCACATACAGGTTTTGCTGTAGCAAAATCTGTTAGTTCCCTACCATGGTGGCATCCTAGGTTTCAGGGAGATGTGCCCTTTATGGACCGCATGAGGTTCATATTCGAAACCGAGACCATAGTAGACTATTGTGGGCTGAAGGATTGTTTAGCCCAGAGGAGGCTGCCGAGGCCATGAGAAGGAGAGAGAAGGTGATCAGGTTAGGCATAGTACAACCTACAGGAATGGCCCATAGGCCTATGCCCAAACCGCCTTGGGAAAATTAGATCATGGTGGAGTACCAGTCTAATTGGGATCCAGATAATTCCCCAGAGAATTGGGATTCTGAGGGTTCCGATGAAAATTGGTATAACGAAGGGGAAGGGAGTGGCAGTCCCGGAATGTTCTCTTTTGGGTCATCTGGGTATAGTTACCCGGGATCAAGTGTGTCCATGCATAAGATAATACCTGGGTGCGGGTGCCCAGTATGTTACCAGGAATATCGCTATGCACACGCATTAAATCCAGTGCGCAGATTACCTTAAGGGGGTATTTTCAGTGACGTGTCCAGAGCATTAGTTAGCTATTAAAACCGGAGCACTAATATAACAAGGTTCTCCAGGTTGGGAGGAACCTATGTTGCACAGGGCAGTCAGTTGATGTGTCCTTAAATAAAAATTGAATGGTTGTGATCACAGACAATGTATATCATGCATACTAATGTGATATTCATGTGAAATGTTATCTTGTTTTTGTTCAGGTTTCATTGACAGTGGTACCTGAAAATGTAGGACCCAAGCCGGGTCGTTGGGAATCCACCATAGGGACAGTGTAACAGGGCCACCCCTGGCTACTATTCTGCCATTGGGCTGGCAGTAAACCCTGGTACAATCAGGTTGCCAGTAAGTTCTACCGTGAGAGATCACCTTCAGTTCCTGGAGTCCACGGCAGATGGAGGCGCTGCACTGTTAAGGAGATATGTGGGATATGAACCCCAGAAGCCTGTTCCTGTGTCCCCACTACCATCGGCGGATGACTCAGCCCTCCTGTTGCCAGCAGGTATATGCACCATACACCCTGTAATGGCTCCTATCTGCGATTGGGTGGGGGAAACATCATTACACTGATATATTGCTGAAGTGCACACATCTCTGTACAAAGATTTTTGGCACAAGTCCCATCTTTTGAAAAGCTTAAACACTTATGTACTCTTTGTTTATGCCTGGACTCTCCATAATAAAGTGACTCACCCAATAACACAAAGAGAAGAGAGAAAACTGGGATTTGAACTGAGTGGCATTACTACTAGACTATCCGTTATTCCTATACTGAAAATCATTTCTATTACTGGACCCATTGATAGAAAAGTAGATAGTAGACAGGTATATCTGTAATTATCTTATTTCCTAATTTTTTATGCACTCCTGTAGATATATTGGGCTGTAAAAGGCAAATATTCATAGACATCTCAATAAGTACATAGAGAGAGAGTTCTCGTTGGCACTATGTTCAGGGTGTATACAGTATGTGCACATAATTGTCAAAAAAAAAGTCCCAGAAATAAATCAAAGGTGTAGATAATCCTCAGATGATCTCTCCAGAAAATATAATGATTTTACAGAATAAACAGAGAGATAAAACATAGCACAATACAGAGTCATTGATAAAATGATGATTGCCTACTGTACTTCCACTTAGTAAAGTGATATTGGGTAGTAGATAGATCTTAAACCAGCACTTGGTAGTTCCTTTTCTGGGTGTCCTTAGCCAGTTTGATGAAGTGTAGTATTCTCACAAATAAAGAAAATATATAGGTATAATACAATTAACCACAATGAACTAAATATTCACGGAAGACCTAGAGTAACATTCACAAGATCCACGGTCTTTTGCGCTTTAAAACTTGTTGTCCGCAACATGAGATGTAGAGTACTTGCGTCCTACAGCTGGGGTTGGCGTCCCTCTCCTCGCGGCCGCTTCTCACACCCCTCTTCCCCGATGTCGTCATTGTAGCTCCGCCTGCTCTCTGTAATGCTCCAACTTTAGACCCCACCCAACATGTTTCGTAACCGAACTGGTCACTTCCTCAGAGGCATACCTGTAAAGAAGAAAAAGAACAAAGCGCACAACTCTCATAGCGTAAAAAGTAATTGGAATGTGACAATATTCAAGTGTAAATGATTACACGTACAGGAAAGACTAATCATATAAGCAGGGCATGTTCAGGGTACATGCTACCACTCTGGAAGATAGGAACTTGCTCCGTGAGGCTCTTTCAGCATACACTGCTACCAGAAAAAGAAACAATGTGCGCTGTCCTAAAATTCCCATCTCTTCACAGCCTATGTGATTCTCTCTGCAGCTCCCAATCTCCCGTGATCAGCAGGGCAATATCCACATGCAAATAAAACCAAAAAGGGGTGCATAAGAGAAAGCACAGAGACAAAATAATGCACTTAAACACAATTTATATATACACTTGTAAATTAAACTATATGAAACATGTACATCACACTTTAAAATAAGAACGGATCACATAATCCAAAATAACACACAACACCAAGAGAAGGCAAGCCTCAATGAATCCAAGGCACTCGTATCATTTCCCAGATGATATATAGAACAAAGGGTAAAGGCTTACGTGATAGAATTCAGCCAAACCAATTCTCCAATCGGCGCCCTCATGGGTGTATGTGTGCGCAGCTTCCGGAGTTAGTCGCCACGAACCCTACGTCGCTGCCTGTGACCTCACCTCACTTAATCAACAACATTTTGTTATTAATAGTACAGCTCAACCCCGTTATAGCGTGATCCTCTATAACGAGTGTAGCCCTGCATCCTATCGAATGCAGGCCACTACCATATGCTGTATTACCTGTAGGCTCACAGGGCCTAAGTCTCTGCCACGGAGAGCCTGGGGTACTCACACAATAATTATACACGGTGCAGCGCCTCCACCTGCGACAGCTTCCGGCAGAGGGGAAGTGGGTCTTCGCAGGACTTATATACTGTATACACAAACACACAGCAGGCTACCTTAACCAATTGACTTTACTTGCAAGCAATACCTTCACATACATATACATATAGCAACGGTCCTCCCTAGCGGAGACAATCTAATCAGCGTCACGTGACCGCCTACCCTCCCGATGCCCTCCACTGGGTGATCCCACCCCGTGTCCAATCCCCTTGGGATGAGTCCTCCCACCCTCAAGTGAGTCCGATCTCTATATATGTAAGTGTGACTGCGCAGCCACTGTGTCCCGAGTTAAACGATGGTACCGTTGGTGCACTTGGAGAATGACCTGCCGGGTACTCCGGTACCCGGTACTGCTACGATCTTCACAAAGGATCCGCGGGGGGGTAGATGTCGTCTTCCCACCCACGTGGAAGTCCAGGGTGATCCCACCTGGACACGGGGCGTCTTGCTAGCGGGGTCTGAGCCCAGACCTCCCGCTAATTAGAACAGTCCTGTTATTGATAGTGTGGCACTAAGGGGATCCGGAACCTCACTATGGCAGTCCCTAGCTCAGCTCGTCTCTATGGGGACGCAGGGACTAACTGGGCCTGGGGCATGCGGCCTACGCAGGGGCAGTTGGCCTCCCCTACACCGAAGCTCCGTCTCCTCTCCAGCCCGCTCTGAACCAACGTGCGCGCAACCACCTCCTTTTCCTCCTCAACTCACAGCTCATTGGCTAAGCTCTATCACAGGGATCCACGGGGGCTGCTGGGACCTGTGTCTCCCTACCTCCCTCCAATCGGAACTCTCCTCCTTCGCGGGCTTTGGCACTCTCGCATGCGCAACCTCTGGCCAAGTTTGTCTATACCGGTGCCAACCAAAACATGGCGTCCTGCATGATGCGTCCCCCCGTATCGGAGTGCTCTCTATTGCAGCATACCCTCCCCCAACAACAAGGGTGAGAAGGTGATCCCGGCTACATCCTCCCCCCTGAAAAATGTCTAATACACGTTCTTCTTAAATCAGCTTGTACATCTCGCTAAACATTACAATAACTGATTGCACTGGATTGCGAGCCCACTGCTGAGCCTCATAGTGGGGTGCCCCAAACTGATCGTAGGCCATCCTCATTGGAGGTTGCCCATTTCTCTGACTTCTCCTTAACAGCTGTTCGGTCACTCCCGTGGGAGAGTGGCTGTCTGCATCTGGTACGTTGAGCTCTTCCCTTGAGGGGCTTGTGTTCTCTACTTGGTCATGGATTGGTACGAAGCATGGATTCAGCGGGTCTAACACTGAATTTTCCGGAGCCACCTCCTGGGGTGATCGCTCCCTGAGCCCTTTACCCGAAGCTCCACCGGGAGGTGCTCCCTGTTGAGGGCCCCTTTCTGATTACATTTCTCCATCCAACGGGGATGCCGGCCACTCCAAATCCCCTTCTTCGATTTGGGGAATAGGGAGCAAATGATTACGATGCCAGGTTTTCACCCGGCCCTCCGAGTCTTTGATGCGGTAGACCGGAAGACCGGGCATTTGAGAGGCCACCTCATACACCCCCTCAGGCCATCGGTCGGCCAATTTATGTTTCCCTGGTACCCCCAGGTTACGGAGAAGTACTGCATCGCCAGGTTTAATGTCTTTGTGTTTCACCTTATGATCATACCGCCTTTTATTTCCGGCATTCAGTTTTTCAGCGGATCTTTCGGCTTGTACGTATGCCCGCTGTAGGCTCTCTTGCAATCTTTGTACATAGCGGAAGTGGGTAGTATTATGTACTCCATCAGTGGAGACTCTCAACTGTATGTCCACAGGCAGTCTAGCTTCACGGCCAAACATGAGGAAGTAGGGCGAGAACCCGGTAGAATCGTGTCGTGTACAATTGTAAGCGTGGACTAGGGTTTCCACATGGCGACTCCATTTAGTCTTTTCCACTCCTGTTAACGTGCCCAACATGTCTAGTAGGGTGCGGTTGAACCGTTTCGGCAAGGCATCCCCTTCGGGGTGGTAGGGCGTGGTACGGGACTTTTTGATATGTAAGAGGTTCAGTAGTTCTTTTATTAATTTGCTTTCGAAGTCCCGTCCTTGATCGGAGAGGAGGCGTTGAGGAAGCCCATAATGCATAAAATACTTCTCCCAGAGCACCTTAGCCACCGTATTGGCTTTTTGATCTTTGGTCGGGAAGGCCTGAGCGTAGCGGGTATAATGATCGGTAATGACCAGTACATTTCCTATGCCATGACTATCGGGTTCGATGCACAGGAAGTCCATACAGACTAAGTCCATAGGTCCCGTACTCTTTAGGTGGCCCATTGGGGCAGCCCTAGTGGGCAAGGTCTTGCGCTGAATGCACCGCACACACGTCGACAGTGATGCTCCACGGCCTCTCTCATTTCGGGCCAGAGAAACCTATCTCTCACGAGTCCAAAAGTCTTGTCTACCCCCAAATGACCATGTTCGTCATGTAGAGCTTTCAATACTAGATACTGCAGTCGTTTTGGTAGCACTAATTGTCGTCGATTCGGGTGATTATGATATTCTACAATTCGGTATAGCAAATTGTCTTGTATTTCGAATTTGTCCGCTTCCCGCATCAGTATACCTCCTACATCACCCGGAGTCTGATGAAGGAGGGCCCGGCGATTGTGTCGGATAGCATAACGAATAGCCCCTGCAACCGGGTCTTGTTCTTGGTATCGTACCATATCTTTCCAGGCTACAATCTTGTCGGGTGTAACATGCATGCCACTAGGGTCGCGATAGGCTTCGGGTATAGCATTTGAAGTACACCCTAGGGAGTCTTCCACTCGTAATTCTGAGAACGCTACTTGATCATTTACTATGGCTGCGGTGCAACATAGAGCCCTTATTCCAGGCCCCGGGATTTCCTCCCACTGATCTTCGTCGGGGGTAGTGGCCAACCCTGGTCGCCTAGACAGGGCGTCCGCTCCAATGTTCAAGGGGCTGGCTTGTATTTCAGGGTGAAATTGTAATTAAAGAGAGCCGCCAACCAGCGATGGCCGGCCGCATCGAGTTTGGCGGAAGTAATGATGTAGGTGAGAGGATTATTGTCTGTCCGCACCTTGAACGACACCCCGTACAGGTAGTCCCGAAGTTTGTCCACAATGGCCCACTTAAGGGCCAAGAACTCGAGTTTGTGCACTGGATAATTCTGCTCGCTGGCAGTAAGACTGTGGCTGATATACGCAAAGGGTCGCAATCCCTCGGGATATTTTTGATGCAACACTGCTTCTAGGCCGCTCAGGCTAGCATCCACATGTAGTATGTATGGCTGTTCGGGATTGGCGTAGGCCAGTACTGGAGCTGCCGTAAGGCTCTGTTTCAGGTCTTTAAAAGCTTGTTTACACTCGGGGGTCCATTTGTCCCCGAAGGGCTGTCAGGCAGGGTTGACCTTCTGGCCCATTTCCACCGGATATATCTTGAGTAGTCCGTTGAGGGCTTTGGCACGGCGGGAGTACCCCTCCACAAATCTGCGATAGTAGCCGCAGAACCGCAAGAACGACTGCAACTCTCCCACATTGTCAGGGCGGGGCCAATTGACAACAGCTTCTATTTTGGCGGGGTCCGTGGCAATTCCCTCACCGGACACGATATGTTCTACGTACGTCACTGAGGTCCGGCACAACCGGCATTTATCCAAAGAGAGTTTGAGCCCTTCCTGTGCTAATCTATCCAGTACCTTCAAGAGTCGAGCCTCATGTTCTTCCAGGGTTTTCCCGAAGACTATGATGTCATCTAAATATACGAGGCATTCCCGGGGGTTCAAGTCTCCTAGAGTCTTCTCCATTAACTGCTGGAAGGTGGCAGGCGCCCCACATATGCCTTGGGGCATACGTGTGAATTGATAGAACCCTAGGGGGCAGACGAACGCCGTCTTCTCTTGATCCTCGGGGCTCATGGGGACTTGGTAGTAACCCGACCGAAGGTCCAGTACACTGAACCATTTGCTCCTGTGTAAGGTATCTAGGATCTCTTCTATGCGGGGAAGATTATACTGGTCCGGTACCGTTCGATTGTTCAGCGTCCGATAATCCACGCATAATCTCACGGTCCCATTCTTCTTTCGCACGACTACTATAGGGGAGGCGTAAGGGCTTCGTGACTCCATGACAATTACGGCTTCTTCCATCTCGTTGTTAGCAGCCCGTACATCCTCTACTTCCCTAGGGGCGAGCCGACGTGAACGCTCCCAAAAGGGTTTTGCATCAGTCATCCGAATGGTGTGTTGGGCATTGCGACTACACCCCACATCCATCTCGCTGGTAGAGAACACTGATCGTCTTTTTTCCAGCTGTACTCATAATCGTTCCTTCCAGGCTTCCGGCAGTTCGGACGAGCCAAAGTCAAAGTCTAAGGGTGTTGCGGGATCTTCCACTCTGGTTGTGTTTACCTGCACGGCTTCGTCCACCGAGCTGACGGGATAGATTCTCCCTATTCGTTGGCCCACATCGATGGCCATGGGGAAGGGCGACAGATTCTGTACCATTACAAAAATTCGACGGGGAATGGTGGCGGGCCAACTTCGGAATTCTAGTACAAGGCGATATCCCCGGCGGACATCCTCTTCTGGGGTGCTTTCTAAAGAAAACTGCTGCCCTTCGTCTAATCGGTCAGCGTAGGCACACCAGGCTGGGATCCTCTGCGTCTCTCTGTAAGGAATCCACTACTGGCTTTGACTATAGCCTTGCAGAATCATGCAGTTGCAAGCTTCCCCTGGCAATCAAAGGCACATGTCCCACCTCTCAATTGCAGCTTCTTTCCTCTGCCACAAACCGCCCCAGGCCTCACTCCAAGTGTTCTTACCTTCAAGTTCCTGAGTATCCAGAGGCCTGTTCCTCGACGTCTGTGCTGAAGCGTTGTTGCCAGCACTGGCCTGCTGCTATCTCCTTGCAGTGGCCTGCCCTGGACGTCTGTGCTGTAGCATTGTTGCCAGCACTGGTCTGCTGCTATCTCCTTGCAGTGGTCTGCCCTGGACGTCTGTGCTGAAGCATTGTTGCCAGCACTGGCCTGCTGCTATCTCCTTGCAGTGGCCTGCCCTGGACGTCTGTGCTGAAGCATTGTTGCCAGCACTGGTATCTGCTGCATTCCCTCCTAGCAGTGGCTACCCTTCCTTTCCTGTGACCTGCTGCTATCCTCTCGCAGAGGTCTGCCTTGGACTTCTGCGCTGAAGCGTTGGTTCTTCCCAACGCTGCCCTGCGGTGAACTTCGGCCAGCCTGCTGTCTCCTCCTGCTGAGATCGGCGTCATGGGCCGAGGCCGCTCCTCGCGCAGAAGCCACTCCCGCACTCACGCTCCTAAGCTGAAGCGGGGAACTCCTGTCCCGCACTCACGCTCCTAAGCTGAAGCGGGGAACTCCTGACTTCCTGTTGCCGAACTCCTGCTTCATTAACGACGATGCTGCCTTCTCCAATCCTGACCCTGCGATGTACGACTATGAACTGCGCACTCCGGATCAGTCTGCGTGGACTAAGGCCGGTGATTATATAACCCCACCTCAGCCCCGCGGTCCGGTCCCGGTTTGTGGCGAGCATCGGCGTAATACTCTCCTGGTAAGAGTTGGGTCAACCCTCCCCGCCCGCAGAACAACAGGCCATAGTCGTCCGAGGGGGACTTGGGAGGAGCTGGATCGGCCTGAACCAGCTGTAACTGTAGGCTGGACATGGGTAGTTCGTTAGCTTCGTGTAAGTAGGCCTGGATGACGGCTTGCACAATGTCAGCATTCGTACCGAGGATGATTGGGTACTTGGGCGTATCTTTGGGTTCGGGGCACACCAAGGCGTCCAACTTCATGGGGTGAGATTTCCCAGTGTTGAGCTGCTGTATCTCCAGGTCCACGGTCACCAGGCCGTCGATGGGGTAATCGTCATTACTTAGGCCGCGTACCTTGATATGTTCGGCTGGTCGCAGAGGCCGCTTTTGGAGATGGCGATCATAGAATCCCCGGTATATGATGGTGACTTGGAACCCTGTGTCTAGTAGGGCGGAGGAGTAGATTCCGTCCACTAGCACCCGGATCAAAGCTACCGGTCCCACGCTGTTACCCTCCTCCGCCGGGTCTTCTCCATCTTGAGGGGCCCCGGGAGTTTCGGTAACGGCCGCATACACCCCGCAAACCATGGCCCGTGGCATGAACTTCTTGGGCGACGGGCTCCGATGCCGAGGTTCACCCATCCGACAGTCGTAAGATATGTGCCCTTTCTTTCCGCATTTGTAGCAGGACGTATCCCTGGCGGTAGCGCGGCGGTCGTACGGAGGCGAGTATTTCGGCCTTTCGGGGCCGGGTTTGTCCGGTGGTTCCTCCTTCTTCTCAGCACTCCCTTTTGGTTTAGTGCTGCTGCTGGCCTTAGCCTTCTGAGGGGAGTGCAACATCAGATGCGTCTCGTGCTCTTTGACCTGCAGCAGGAGTTGGATAAACGAGGGGGGGGTCCCCTAGTGAGATGGTCGTGAATCATGCTGGCTATAGGATGAGTAGGACTGGACCCTCGTAGGTATTGTTTGCGGAGATATTCATCCATCTGCGAGGGCGTCACATATTTATGATGCAGCAGAGGTCCGAGGGAGATTTGTACTCGGTGTATATACGCAGACAGATCTTCCCCCTCCTTTTGATTTATGGCATAGTAGTTGGGCCACAGGGCGCCATCATCCTCTTTTGCGCTATAGGCTTCCACTAGGAACTCGATCATCAGGCGAGAGGTTAGGTCGGGGTATTGTTCCCGATGAATGCTGATCAAGGTGGACGCTGGGGGGTCGCAAGCACTCCATGAGTCGTTACCATTTTACCACGTCGGTGCAAGACCATTCTTCCATTACTCCCCTAGTGTGTTCCTTCCATGTCTCTATCCCATCCTCCCCGTGGGCACAGGTAGCGTCCCCGAGAAGGCCTTTAACTTCCGGAAGCTTTGGGCATGGGTGGCTAGAGTAAGTGCTTCTACTAGCGGCGGTAAGCTGGTGGGGGTGGTTAACTGGTCTATTTTGTCATTGAGTTTCTGCAGCATATCACTACGCACCCCTGCTTCCGCGGATGCGCTTGACCTGGGATAGCTGGATTCTGACCGGCAACTAGCCGCCTCGCTCTCGGGGTAGTGAGCAAAGGGGAGGGTGGGGTCGTCAGCATCTAGTTCCCTTACAGGGGGGTCCCGAAGGGGGTAGACAAAAGGGCTACCGCCAGGTGGTGCATTGGGCAGCGGTAGATATTGGGGAACGGCGGGTTCGAGTACTACTAGGTCTCGCCGGCAGTCCACAAGCAAGGTGTTCCATTTAGAATCTTGGTCTATGAGTACATCTATCAAGCGGGCTTTGGCAAAACCCGGGAGCTGTCGTAAGACCATTTGCAAAGTCTCTAGGGGTAAGGCCGTGGGTACTCTGGTCACAGCTACGGCACGACGGGCAGGCGTGAGCATTTGGCACGCCCAGTCGCGTATTTCCTGTCGGGTAGGAAGGGCCATGGCGGCAGTAATTTAGTCTCGAGGGGGCACCCCAGGTCTAAGACCTCAGCAGCGCCTCCAAATGTAGCCCTGCTTCCTATCGCTCTGAATACTTCCAGGGGAAAGAGATGTTTAAAGCCGGATGTGCTTGTACTAAACCCTGCAGTTTAGAGCAGACACTGGGTACAGCATAAAGAAGGGTGCATTTCATTTTTACTAAAGAAAAATATTGGAGCCAGTAACAAGAGGCAAAAACACAGAGCAAAGGTTAATAAAATGAGTGGAAAGCAAAGTGTGTCAAAACTTTCCACTGAGAAAGAAGTACAGTTTCAGTTTGCTCTGAAAGTTTAAATGTTTGCAGTACTCAGATTAGTGTCACAAATGTTCCTATCTTTCTTCCAAACGTCACAAACAGTTTGTTTCATCTTTGGAAGTCTGAATGAAATGTTAAGACTGCATGGGGAAAAAAGCCATGTATGACACATTTTAATTATGAATTGTTATTATTATTATTATTATTATTATTATTATTATTATTATCATGAATATTATTATCATGATTATTATTATTATACAGACAGTTCTTTAGGAACATAATAATATACAGAGAACTAATCATTGTGAAAAAGGAATCTGGAGTTTAGTTCTAAACCACTGATGTTACAGTATGTTATCATCTTAGACACAAATGTAGCTTCCTCAATCTCTAACTTCAGCTCATTTTAATTACACTCTTGTGCTGACTCTCTCCTATCTCTATGTCTCCCAATATACCAGTTAGAGTGTAATCGCTTCAGGGCAGGACCCCTCACCGCTGTCCCCAGTATTTACAGATGTAGCCAGGTGCAATTGCAGTGATAACGTCCCAACATACCCCATCATAACTTGCAACAGGGGAAAATAATCCGGTGCTACATCTACATACATACATAATATGATATCTATTTAAAGTGCTAAGTAATTGACTAGCAGTATTAAGAAAATACAATTTAAAAAATACTCTACACTAAAGACTATACTATATTCACTTTCTTCTGCACCCTATCCATTTCTTCTTCTTTCACTCTGTCTCTTTACACACATTTTCTTCTTTCTGTTTGCTTTCTCCATCTCCCCTCCTATTTGCCCATCAACACATTCATGCATCACAGCTCCAACCAGTTTTGTTCAACACCAAAAGGTAGCTCTCCCTCCCATATTTTCCACTTCTCAGTATTTCCACATCCTTCCTCACAGAAAGCACTTTGAAAATAACTAGGTAATATGTGAAAAGTCAAAATTAATTGTTATGATCCCCCAAGTCCCAGAAGCCTGGAACACCTTAGATATCTCATAGATCTACCTCTACTGGTCCCTCCTATGCTACTCTGAGATGACATTTAGGAGGAGGAGCTGCATCCTTTCCTTTAAAGTTGGCTGTGTGTCCCAACCTCCCCATATCAACTCAAGAGTGAGAGTTTGTGAGGCGTGCTGGTACTGTAGCAATGAAGGTCTTGATTGTCTGCTCTCTGATAGCCATTGGCTTGGCCCATTCACTTAAAGGTAAGGCATATGAACATAAAGCACAGAAGGTGCTGTTTGTCAGAAGTGAAAAGCAGTTTCTGCTAAGCATCAGCTTGAAAAAAGTGCAAAATGAGATACAGTGCAAGATGTGTTGTGGTTTTTATTATTAGAAGTACAGTGTGTGATTTAGTACAAAATGGAGGTTCACTGTTATACAAGTATGTGTGAAAGGAGAGGGGGTAATTTGGGAATATGAGTGAATGTTGCAGGACAGGTTGAATTTGTAGTATTAGAGCGGAGTGTACAATGTGCAACTATCACAGTATAATGGACAATCCCTTTAGTTTGTCATTTATTACGCAGAAAAATAATGACATTAGAAAATGTGCCTACTTAAAAAATATTAGTAGTACTATTTTTTTAAATGTCAAATCAACAGCACAGTATAACTACATTGTGACAAAAGGTTTTATAATCTGGTAGAGGCTGAGATGCAAGACAAACCCAAGGATCGAATACTAAACTCAAGTTCTTCTTTTGTCTTTCCACCAGGTTATCATGCAAATGTTTTCTCAGGGCAACCCCAAAAAGCAATTAACTCACGTAGTCAGACCATAAATCTCTGGTCCACTGAAAAAAAGGATGCCTCCAACGGTGAAAGCTTCAAGAAGCCATCTGAACAACCATCAGGTGTGCTGAACAGCCCACACAAGGAACCTGTACTAAGAGGTGAGTGGAAAGGAGCAAATGTGTATTTCAGTTCCTAAAAACTTTTATTGAATTTTTAAGATTGTTCCATATTTAATAAAGTTTACGCACATGATAACACTGTGTGAAGTTCATCTTTGGTCTTGGGAAATGTATATTTTTAGCGCAAATTACATAATTCACACACAATTATCATTCTCTCGAAACTCCAGATTAAGTTTCCTGAATATTGGTGACATAAATGTATATCATTTTCTAAAATGGCAATGTTCTCAACAAAATTCTCTCAATAGTGAAGGAGAAGTTTTGTGAATGCTGCCAATTTTGTGACATTTTCTTGTCATGGCAAAGGTTCAGTATTCACCTATTTTGGAAACTTGTGCACAAATTTCACTCATTTCACACATAGTATCTTCATGGGGGAATTTGGGCGTAGGTTCAGAGTAATACATTATTACTTTATTGTACAAGCATTTTCTTAGAACTTATTTTTAACTTGTATCTAATTTAAACATCTTTAACTACTGTAGAGAGAAATGAATCAGAGTAACATACAGTATTAGCTTGGTTTAGGCTTACTCATTCTAACCAATACTATACTTTACAAATATCAGTATTTCCCTTTATTAGAAGTAATATGACTAAACTCTACCACTGGAAGCTATTGAACATCTGTGTGTGATGTGATAACATATTATCATGTGTAGTCATACTGTAGCATGGTGGGAAGTGGACCATGTCACATTTGGATTTAGGAGTTCATGGATTATCTGTGTATGTGGGGTGAGGGTTGATTTTTAGCAGGATATGGGTTAGAATATCTGTTCAGTAAAATGTTAAGGTACTTTCTTAACAGCAAAAGCCAGTGTTGGACATATATTCTATTTCTGTTTATTTGGTTATTTTTTTATTTCTTGCAGAAAAACGTGATATCCCCGTGTTTGGCTTTCAGAGTGCCCAGGTTCAGTCAGTGAATGCTGCTGCCTCCTCCAGTGAAGAAAATGGTGAATCTTCCAGTGAAGAAAAACAAGATGATGTGTCTTCCAGTGATGAAGATGGTGTATCCTCCAGCGAGGAGGAAACACATTCACCTGCAAGCTCCGGACCCCAGCGGTTCACCAGTGCCATTGTACGAGCCCAGCCTTTTATCTTCCAGGTAGGACGTGGGGCTCATCAGAGAGTGAGCGAAGGAGGTAATCCATTGGCTCCTGTGGCTGGAGGGGATTCCAAAAACCGATTTGTCTTTCCTGATCTGGTGTTAGAATTGGATCAAAGTGAAAAGGGATCCAAGGAGGAAAAGCAAAAGAGGCCAAGAGGAAGCTTCAGAAAAAGGAACAGGCGCCATGCAAAGATGTATTAGATTACAATTAAGTGGTCTCTACATAATGTGAGCTTCTATGTACTGCGTCTCTTGTATTAAAGCATCAAATCCTCTTCATGTCGCTGCATTAAAATAAATGCTTTCCGTTTCCCTGCAGAGGTGACATGAAGTGGAAATACCCCCAGCTTTTCCTTCCATTTCTCCTTGCTTAGATCTCTTAGATTGCAATTCCCTGTAACAGCCCAATAAAGCTTCAGCAATACATTGGATGCTTGTTTGTGTGCTTTATTGAGCTATCAAAGAACTATCATTGGAGCGTGGGCAATGGCAGGCAAGACTAAGAAGCAGTGACAGGGTTGAGTGAGCCTGCGGCTTACAATTGTGCGGCACTAGTAGAACCCACCTTTTTGGTATAAATTCCTGTTCTTTTCTCATAGTCGTGCAGCTGCTTGCACTCCCCTCAGATTCTTTAGCGTAAATGATGATAATACAGAACAATATTTTCAGGTAGAAGTTAGGATTATATATGATCTCCTCTTAAGGATGTTTATCCAGTTGGTTCCAAGATTGCTGCTTAGGAGCCGGCTGCTGCCGGCTGAGGCTCCAACGGAAGCTCCCTCTAACATAGCATTTGAAACGGTCACATTTTCCATTTTCAATTTTCTACACAAGCTTTTCATATATTTTAGTTATATATCCCAAATAATTTTGGTTCTTTATATCTACAACTAGCAAGATAAAAAGATATTTTTCAGATGGCAGCTACAGGCAATAAAAAGAATAAGGCTGATCCTATACATTCAACAAAGTTACATTATCAGTTTTCTATGGAAGCTTTGTTTAAAGAACTGGCAAAAATGAATTTGACAATTAACGCTATTAATACGGTGACGAGATGTCCTGGTTTAGCTGGGTCAGTCCCGGTTATTAATGAGCTGTCCCGGTGTCCCAACAATTGTCAACATGTCCCGGACAGTCACGATTATTAATGAGCCAGGGTCCTCCCGGTTTGGGCGGAAAGGAGGAGAGCGGAGGTTGGAGGAGATCTGAGTAGGATGCTGGCGGGGAGTGCGGAGCTGATCACATTAGAACAGCAGTAGCCGGTAGGAGGAGAGCAGGGCTGTCTGGCTGCTTAACCCCTCCTGGGCAGCAGGTGGCACTGCAGAGCATTGCACAGCTGCTCCTCTAAATCTATCCATGTGCCTGTGTATCTGTGTTGGTAAGTGTGTGTGTGCCGGTAAGTTTTTGTGTTGGTAAGTGTCTGTGTGTCTTTGTTGGTAAGTGTCTATGTGTTTTTGTTGTTAAGGGTGTGTGTGTGTCTGTGTTGGTAGGTCTATGAGTCTGTGTTGGTAAGTGTGTGTGAGGGAGAGGGAGAGGGGGTGGGGTGAGGGGGACAGAGTGAGGATTGCGGAGAGGGGAAGAGAAAATAGGATGGGGGACAGGGAGAGAGAAGATGGGGGAGAGGGAGAGATGATGGGGGACAGGGAGATGAGAGAGGATGGGGTATAGAGAGAGAGAGAGAGAGGACTGAGAGAGAGAGGATGGGGGAGAGAGTGAGTATAAAGGGGAGAGGGAGCGAGAGAGAATGGGGGTGAGGGAAGGAGAGAGAGAGAGGATGGGGAGAAGGAGGGAGAGAGAGGATGGGGGAGAGGGAGGGTGAGGGATGGAGGGAGAGAGGGTGGGGAGGGGAGAGGATAAGATGTGACAGAGGGAGGAAAGGATGGGGGAGAGAGGAGGGAGGAAAGAGGATGGGGAAAGAGGGGGAGAGGCAGAAGGGAGGATTGGCGAGGAGAGAGGATGGGGGGGAGAGAGTGGAGATAGGATGGGGCAGAGGGAGGAAAGAGGATGGGGGGGATAGAGCATGGGGGGAGAGAGGATTGGGGGAAAGGGGGGAGAGGATGGGGGGATAGAAGGGAGTGGGAGGAGAGAGGATGGGGGGAGAGGGAGGAGTGAGGATGGGGAAATAGTGAGGAAAGCAAAAAAAGGGAGAGGGGTACAGTTTGAGATTTAATTTGTTTTTCAAATATTTTTTAACGTGTCCCGGTTTTTACATATCAAAATCTGGTCACCCTAGCTATTAATGAATGAACAACTTTAAATCAAAAGGATTTACTCACTTCCCAAAAACAAATACAAGAAGCGGTAACCAGAATTACTGAAGTAGAAAATGTGTGAAAAACGGAGTGTTCAACATCCATTTTTGATACCATGGAGCAGTTCCAGGGAACCACATGGGTCAGGTACATTAAACCAAAAAATACAAATAAAACAAGGACTGCTTCTTTAAAGATAGAGTGTAGAACATTGGTATATATGTATAGCTATTTATTGAGCAGTCCTGCTACAAAGACATCTTCCAGTGCATGGAACACACCTTATGGCCCATTCACTTGAATGGTGTGTAAGGTGTCTTCTGGCATAGCACAGTTTACTAAATATGGCCAATAATGTACATGAGTATATTTGTCTTAACATGGCCAGTATGACAGCATGGTAGATAGACAAAAACTATCAAACTATTCTTCTCTAAATGAAATAAACCTTCGATTCTCTCTGATACAGTACATTTCAGCTACTTAACATCTCTGCAAACACCAACAGAGAGAACATTACAGTGCAGAAGGAATCTCTGTTGGTTCGTATGAAGCCTTACAGCTCAGTGAGCCCAATCAAATTTAACATGAGAGATGTGCAAAACATTCACCCAAGTTTGAGAATGTAGCAAACTTTGGGCGTTTGTAACAGAATATGTTTAGGAATAAATTGAAACACAAAAAATGGAGTAATTCTTCAGCTGGGTTTTAGTAAGATAGCGAGCCATACCACGGGATATGCTCACATGAAGAAACAAAAGAAATTCAAAGCATATATTTCCCTATACAGGGGAGTGGCTTACATTTAGTAACTTGTGATTGGATAGAGTGCTACATGAATGACTCATACTAGTGTCTGATAGGAGGATAGAAGTTACATTTCCTAATTTGAAATTGTATCATGTGCAAAGAATGTGTATGTTAATATAGTGGGTTGACTTAGGAAAGAAAGTAAATGACATCATCTGCCCAAGACCAGAGCCCGTGTGCAAAATAAAAGTATGGTCCAGAAACTGAAACACAAAACTGCAGAATGGAATTTCTTAAAGGGACGGTCACCAAAATCCTTTCACGTTCGCCTCTCAAAAATGTTTCAAATTTGCCTCGCTTCACAAGTTACTAAAAGGTAATTTTCTCAAACTGTATGAAACCATAAGATTTTGTCAAATTTGGTGATATTCCCTGTGACCTCTATACTGGGGGTCGCGAGATTTTTCAGTGGGGGCGCGGTGGTTACAGAGGCCCCACGTTCTTTCCCAAGGCATTTAAATTAAATGCGAACCACGCCAAGATATAACCAAACTTTGCAGGTCCTAACATTACAATATGATCCTTCCTTTTACCTCTGTATGAGGGGAAAGAACCATAGTAGATCCTGTTCTTGCAGCATCATAAGGAAGGGTTCACAGTGTAGTGTTAGGACCTGCAAAGTTTGGTTATACCTTGGCATGGTATGCAGGCTTATGATGCTTTGGCCAAAGGATCTAACTAAATAACCAAGGAAATATTATTATTGAAGTATTTAACTTTATACTTATTACCATATGTGACAAACGACTTACTCCGGGACTCCGCCGTCTGTCCGGGACTGCCAGAACATGGTCTTTTAGGGTAGGTTAAATGACGAGGCGTAACGTGCTGTTCCTTTAAACAGGCTACTGCCTGGTTTATTCAGGCACTGAGACTGCCACACTGAATACAAAAGAAAACACAAGCAAAACAAAACCCTGCTCATCTGAGCAATAACTTAACTGAGGTACACCCTGACTGGGGTTGGGGCGGCTTGCCCGCTTCCAACAAACAAAAATAAGGAACTTTTCAATTTGAGAAAAGAACAGAATGATTTAACCTGTTTGGGGAGAGGCTTTTCCCCTCTCTGCTTCCAGCAGCCTTCCTGCCTCCAGTCTCTTGGGGAGAGGGGAGAGGAACCAGGAAATCAGCCTTAAATACCTGATTTCTATCCAGCAGGACAGATGACAGAAATCAGACAGCAGACAAACTCTGGTCTGGACCCCTCATCCCTCAGTTCCAGCACTTGCCAAACTGTGGGATGGAGTGCATGCATTCTGAGACTGCACTTTCCAGCCTAAACAGGATAGAAGCTGTTCAGTATCCTGGGAGCTCTACATATGGAATTTATTACCATCCCCTGGTTTCTGTCACATATCCTCCCCCCAGCTCAGACCTCAAGGGATGAGCGACCATGGATATTAGGGAGTGCATCCTTGACAACCCGTCAGCATTGCCATGTTTGTGCCCTGACCTGTGCTCCACAGAAAATTTAAAGGGTTGTAGGCTTAGGAACCACCTGGTCACTCTAGCATTCTTCTCTCTGTTTTGACACATCCAGGTGAGGGGTGCATGATCTGTGACCAACCGGAATTTTCTCCCCAACAGATAGTATTTGAGCGTCTCTACAGCCCACTTTATTGCGAGACACTCTTTCTCGACTATGGAGTAATTTTTCTCCTGGGGATTTAGTTTCCTACTTAAATAAAGGATGGGGTGCTCCTCACCTTGAGACTCCTGGGAGAGTACAGCCCCCAGCCCTACCTCAGATGCGTCGGTTTGGACTAAAAACTCTTTAGAGAAGTCAGGTGTGACCAACACTGGTTGGGCACAGAGAGCTTCTTTCAGGCTTCTAAAGGCCTGTTCGGTTTCGGGGGACCACTTTACCATTAGCGGCCCTCTTGCTTTTGTGAGGTCGGTTAGTGGGGTTACCTTAGTTGCAAAATTGGGAATAAACCTTCTATAGTAGCCAATTAATCCCAAAAAGGTCCTTACTTGTTTTTTTGTAACTGGCCTTGGCCAATTTTGTATCGCCTCTGCTTTGAGTGTTTGGGGTTTGAGTAAACCTCTGCCAATAGAATACCCCAGATACTTGGCCTCCTCCAGACCAATAGTGCATTTAGCGGGGTTAGCAGTTAGTCCAGCAGACCGAACTGCGTCAAGCACAGCTTGGACCTTTGGAAGGTGGGATTGCCAATCTTCACTATGGATTACCACATCATCCAGGTAGGCGGCAGCATACCGAGCATGTGGCTTTAAAATTTTATCCATCATTCTTTGGAATGTGGCGGGAGCTCCATGTAAGCCAAAAGGCAGCACCCTATACTGAAAAAGGCCGTCTGGGGTTGAGATGGCTGTCTTTTCTTTTGCCCTTTCTGTGAGGGGAACCTACCACTACCCTTTTGTTAGGTCTAGGGTCATGAGATTTCGGGCTTTGCCCAGTCTGTCTACCAGTTCATCAACCATGGGCATAGGATAAGTATCAAATTTTGACACAGCGTTTAGTTTACGGTAGTCATTGCAAAACCTTGTTGTACCGACTGGTTTTGGGACTAAAACTATAGGGCTGTTCCACCCACTTTGGGATTCCTCAATTACACCTAGTTTTAGCATTTTTTTAACCTCTAAACTTATAGCCTCTCTTTTGGTCTCTGGGATTCGGTACGGTTTAAGGTTAACTCGGACCCCCGGTTCAGAGACTATGTCATGTTCAATTACCCTAGTTCTACCTGGCTTTGTAGAGAAGACTTCTTTGTTTCTTCTCACTAGGTTCTGGACCTCTCATTTCTGATGAATGGACAGGGTTTCAGCTATGCTAACCTCTGGGTCAGTTTCTTAATTCTCTGATGGACCTGGGGGTACTAGGGTTAATAAGACCTCTCTATCTTTTCAGGGCTTAAGTAGGTTTACATGGTAAATTTGCTCAGGTTTCCTCCTACCTGGCTGTCTCACCTTGTAATTTACTTCTCCCACTTTTTCCAAGATCTCATATGGCCCATGCCACTTACCAAGGAATTTACTCTCTACGGTGGGAACCAGAACTAGCACCCTATCGCCTGGATAAAAAACTCTGACACTAGCACCCTTATTATACGTATTCCTCTGTGCCTCTTGAGCTTTTTTCATGTGTTCCCTCACTATAGGTACAGCAGCTATGCGGTCCTGCATCTGGGCAACATGTTCTATTACACTTCTGTATGGGGTAACCTCGTGTTCCCAAGTCTATTTGGCTATATCCAGTAAGCCCCTTGGGTGTCGGCCATACAATAGTTCAAACGGGGAGAAGCCTGTGGATGATTGGGGAACCTCCCTAATGGCAAATAACAGGTATGCTAACAAACAATCCCAGTTTTTCCCATCCTTATCGACCGTCCGGCGTAACATGCTTTTTAAGGTTTTATTGAATCGTTCCACTAAACCATCTGTTTGTGGATGATAGACTGAGGTTCTGAGATGCTTGATTTTTAGGAGTTTACATAACTCTTTTGTTACTTGGGACATAAATGGTGTTCCCTGGTCAGTTAAGATCTCTTTAGGAATTCCGACCCAGGACTATTAACTCTTTTGCTATGTTTTTAGCAGAGGTGCTATGTAGGGGAATTGCCTCCGGATATCGGGTGGCATAATCTAATATTACCAATATATGCTGATGTCCCCTAGCAGACTTTATTAGGGGTCCTACTAGATCCATACCAATCCGGTCAAATGGTACATCTATTAAGGGAAGGGGTACCAATGGGCTACGATACTCTTTGAACGGGGCGGTAATATGACATTCTGGGCATGAGGAGCAATAATTTGTAATTTCTGCCAGAACCCCAGGCCAATAGAAGCTTCGGAGAACCTTTTCTTTTGTCTTTTCCACCCCTAAGTGTCCCCCCAATGGGTGACTATGTGCGAGGTGTAATACTACATTACGGAATGTCCGTGGCACCAACAATTGTTTAGTTATAATGGATTTCCTCCTATCAACCCGATATACTAGGTCATTTTCTACCTCGAAGTAGGGGAAGGCAAGTGACCTATCTGGTTGGCCAGGAGTACTATTCTGGTCCCGTATATTCCCCCTTGCTTCCGCTAATGTGGGGTCTTCCCACTGGGCCTTCTTAAAACTCCCAGGTCTGACCTCTAGGTCAGCGAAGGTCTTACCCTGTTCTGGGGTGGTAAGCGCCTCTTGATTTGGGGTATTCCCTACCAAGGTGGCCATGGGAAAGGGAATTTTACAGCACTCTTCCTCTTTCCCCTTTTTATTTGGGACCTCGTCAACCTCCATTTCTGAAAAAGGGAAAGGATTTGTTTCTTCTGTTACTTCTTTATGGTCCGATATTGAACTCTGGGCGCTATTCTGAGAGGAGCACCACATTTTTAGAAAATGGGGAAAGTCGGTCCCTATTAACACATCGTGTGCCAGTTTGGGTACTATACCCACTTTGAAATCTAAAGAACCAAACTCTGTTTCAATAAGAACATCAACAGTGGAATATTCGTGATTATCCCCATGTATACAACAAATTGACACTCTTTATGAACTGTTTACCTGTTTTTCCCCCTTGGGCAACAGGTATTCGGACACTAATATAACCATACTCCCAGAGTCAAGTAGTGCCCAAAGCCTCTTACCATTTACCTTTACAAATGCCCAGAGATGGTTATTCAAGAGGTCCTCTGGGCTAGGGCCCATACATTGAGACCACAACGAATAAGGTTCAACGCTGTTGCATTGCATTGGTTAAGTATTTCGTGGGCAGACTTTCGCGGTGTGGCCCCTCTCATAACAATTTACACATTTAGGTACATAGTCTGTGTCCCACTTAGAGCCTTTTTTCGGCTCCCCAAGTTGGCTGTTGCCCTTAGTATGCGAGCCACTGTTGCTGGTTCAGTGGGAAGGCGGTCGCCGCTCTTCAGCCCCCCTTAACCCTGGTACCTTTTTACCGTCTCTGGAAGAGTCCTGGAACCTTGGGTGTTGGGGATGCTACATGACTGTGGGTTGCAGGTGCTCTTCTGCTGCATTGTACCTTTCTACGAGGGCCACCAGCTCGTCTGCATTGTGGGGGTCACTCTGACTGACCCAACGGCGTAGGGCAGAGGGAAGTTTCCTCAAGAACTGGTCCATGACCAACCGTTCCACGATGTGGCTTGCTGAGTTGATCTCGGGTTGTAGCCACTTCTGGGCGAGGTGGATGAGGTCATACATCTGGGATCGGGTGGCTTTATCCAACGTGAAGGACCATGCGTGGAACCTTTGGGCGCGAACAGCCGTGGTTACGCCGAGGCGGGCGAGGATCTCGAACTTCAACTTTGCATAGACGTTAGCTTCGGCTGGCTCTATATCAAAGTAAGCCTTCTGGGGTTCGCCGCTTAAGAAGGGTGCGATTAGACTGGCCCACTCAGCTTCTGGCCAACCCTCTCTCTGTGCTGTGCGTTCAAAAGTGAGAAGATAGGTTTCAACATCATCCTAGGGTCCCATCTTCTGAAGGTAGTGGCTTGCCCTGGTCATTTTCAGGACTGGGGCTGCCTCTGCCAGTGGAGTCTTAATGATAGCCTCTCTCAGGTCCTCGAGTTCCTGCTGTACGACCTGGGCGAACCATTGTTGCTCCTCTCTCAGCAAGCGGTTTGTCTCTTGCTGGGTTGCATTAGTCACTTGCTGGGCTATTAGCAGCTGTTGCTGGGTTGCATTCGCCTGTTGCTGGGTTGCATTCGCCTGTTGCTGGGTTGCATTCGCCTCTTGCAGGGCTGCATTCGTCTCTTTCTGGGCAGCGACATTGCGTACCAACGAACCAGGAAATCAGCCTTAAATACCTGATTTCTATCCAGCAGGACAGGTGACAGAAATCAGGCAGCAGACAAACTCTGGTCTGGATCCCTCATCTCTCAGTTCCAGCACTTGCCAAAATGTGGGATGGAGTGCATGTATTCTGAGGCTGCACTTTCCAGCCTAAACAGGGTAGAAGCTGTTCAGTATCCTGGGAGCCCTATATATGGAATTTATTACCATCCCCTGGTTTCTGTCACACCACATATGTTTTGTCAATTGGATGTAGCATTGGGCACCCCTGTCTTTTGTTGAATACATTTGCCACGCTCAGCAGCACTCTTTTTGACATAAATATATATTCATGATGTGGTGGGTGTAGAAGTTTTAGCTAGCTGGGAATGGGTGTGTTAATCAATTTCTTACTGGCAACAATTGTGTGGAGGTAGGTGGCACCTCCCCCCAGAGCTCACTCCTCCTCACCTTTTTAACTTGGGATGTCTTTTCATTTTGCTGCAAGAACAGGATGTATTATGGTTCTTTCCCCTCATACAGAGGAAAAAGGAAGGGTTCACAGTGTAGTGTAGGACCTGCAAAGTTTGGTTATACCTTGGCATGGTATGCAGGCTTATGATGCTTTGGCCAAAGGATCTAACTAAATAACCAAGGAAATATTATTATTGAAGTATTTAACTTTATACTTATTACCATATATGTTTTGTTAATTGGATGTAGCATTGGGCACCCCTGTCTTTTGTTGGTGACAGAGAGAATGTAATAAAATTCAGTAGGGGTACAATAGCTAATATATTGAATAGTGTGACATTCTTTTAACTTACCATTTTTATTTAAACAACCCATATCATAGTATAAAAATAGCAAATCACAGTAAGAAGCAGCTCAGTAGTAATGTCACTGCCTTTAAAATGGGTGAAACCAGTTTTAATCCCAGTATAAGATACCCTTGTGATCTTGGACACGTCTCTTTGTCTCCCTGTGTCTCATGCACTCAAAATTAGAGTGTAAGCTCTAAAGGGCAGGTACTCGTGTCTGCAAAAGTCTATGTACAGTGCTGTGCTCACTGTCAGCGTTATACAGTATAAGAGAAACTATATTACTAATATTATTTTATTCTATATTTAATGTTGCAGTATGGCCTGAATATTTTAAACAATGAATACTGTATGTAAGTCTTTTGCTGTACATATTTATACTATATACAGCTCAACCCCATTATAACGCGATCCGTTACAACGCGAATCCGCTTATAGCGCGATACAAGCGCGGCTCCTAATTTTTGTATTTATGAATACTTTACAACACGATTATTGGTATCTTAAATACTTTATTGTACAATGCATACAATTGTACATTATTTCTAACGCGATCCACTTATAGCGCAATGTGATTTTTTTTGGACCCAAAGCACAGCGTTATAAGGGGGTTGAGCTTTCTATATACAGTATATATTCACACATGCATACACGCACACACATATGCTTTTTTAAACACAGACCCTCAGCACTAGCAGTGAAATGTACAAAGCTTAGTGTGTAGGTGTGAGGCCGTGTCTCTCACATTAAATTGTGGTAGTGCACATTGAGGTTAATATCGTACAGAAACTCCCATTAACTTAAAATCGCACTTCAATGAATACCTCCCAGAGTGCCTGCCAGAGTGCCTGCCAGAGTGCCTGCCAGAGTGCCTGCCGGAGAATCATGCAGCCGAGTGCAGTACTGTATGTGAGAATGTGACCTTTGAACAGTCACAGCTCGGTGGCCGCTCCACACGAGTTGCCACAAACACCGAATCCTTCACACAAAGGCAGCTAGAGAGCAAACAGACCTGATGA
Organism: Ascaphus truei; assembly: GCF_040206685.1. Classification (NCBI taxonomy): domain Eukaryota; kingdom Metazoa; phylum Chordata; class Amphibia; order Anura; family Ascaphidae; genus Ascaphus; species Ascaphus truei. Next base: position 44,189,722 of record NC_134490.1, on the reverse strand, counting down.
CAGAATCCCGGCAACACAGCCTATTCTATCATGTCACTGTCACGGACAGAGACCTTTTTGTGGGCACACGTAACCCCTAATCCTTGTGACTTTTACACGTTGTTGTGATGGTGCATTCCAGAGAGAGGTGACACGCAGGTTATGCCTTCGTTGGAAGACTTTATTCAAAATGAGAATATCATGTGACATCCTCTACTTTACATACTAAGAGATTACATATCTGTCATCATGGCAAGGAGTCGCATAAAATGAGACCACACACTGCAAGGGTAAGAGGTGCCAAGGACAGATATCCACTGGATTTGGGGCTTCTTTGGCTTGTCGGGCGACTTTTTTGGTATAGCGCGATACTGCGCTGTTATCACTGCTTAGTGAATAGCAAAGCAGGCAGTATCGCGCTATAAGGGCATTTATCGTACATTAAACCACTTATCACTGTATAATGAATAGGCTCCATTGTTGGAATTCCCCCCAGTCAGCCTTCAACACAATACATATAGGGGTTACTGTACAGTATATACAATAAATACAGTACAGTATATACAATAGAAATTGCACGGCTGGGATACACCATTACATCTATCAGAGGGGGGGAAATTACTTCCCATTTTATTTATTTTTTATAAATCTGATGTAATTTGTTTCCATTAGTTGTATATATCATTACGAACTTTATGTTTTTACATAGTGTATTGTGCCGTTATGTTGTTTCTCATTGATCAGGCAGCAAATTATATATATATTTATATACAGGGCTCGACAAATGCACTCACCACCTCGCCTGGTGTGATTGTATTTTACCTGCACGCAAGTGTTATCGACGGCAGGGTGCTGTGGACACCCATGGGGACCCCTCAGAGACCCCGGACACCCGCAGGGATCCCCAGGGGTCCCCGGGAGACCCGATAGGGTCCCCGTGGATCTCAGGGCAGTCCACGCCGAACTCCGGTATCAATCTCCTGATTCCTCCCCAAGCAACTTCTGTATCTCCGCTGCAGCTCTAGTAAAGATAGCTGTGCGGCGTCCCGTTGCAGCTCCCGTAAGATGGCTGCGCAGCGTCAAATGACGTTGTGTTGCCATGACATCGGGACGCTAAGTGACGTTTTACGGGAGTTGCAGCAGAGACACAGAAGTTGCTGGGGAGGAATCAGGACAATGCTGGGAGACGCTATACCACACCGCCACACCCCGCCTCTGGTAACACTGATGAGTAGGTAAAACTAGGGGGATAAGAGAGTTTTTTTGTGGGTGGGGGTGGGGGGGGGCAGGAGGCGTGTTACTTTTTTTTTTTAATAAAACTCCAGCATGGTCTCAAGAAGTATTGTGATCAGACAATCATGGTGCAAATATTATGAGTTTTATAGCATTCAACGATCCATTCTTTTTTGTATTTGCCAAAAAATAGCTGCAATATCTGAAGTGGCTTAAGTCTAAAACATTGCATCAGATGTAAGAACTTGTTCTTACATATTACAACTCTCCTCTAAAAAATGGAATAGTGTGTCAAAATGCACATATCTCTATATTGATACTTAGACCCCCTTGTATTCATCAAAGTCTCCCAGCTACTAAAAAGTGGTAAAAAATGGCACCAGGGAGAGACCTTCAATGGGAGGGTTTTCTTTAATAAATATGGTGCCGTTTTTTTGCCCAGTTTTGCAGCTGGGACACATTGATAACTAAGGGGAGTTCCTTGATTAAATCTTGGCCCCTGCTGAGGCATAAGTATTATGCTGGGGCTCTTAAAAATTACTGCAACTGTTATTCTCTGTGTTTTATTATTCTGCATTTTGTCCTCTCAATTGTCTTTGAACAAAACAGTTTATTGATACTATGGTACACTCACAAAAAGTTAGGCTTTCAAGCTGAAATTTGCAAAGCATTCAAACATATTTATATGTGTAACGGGTATTGCCCCTACCCCAATCGCAGATAGAGTGCATGTGAGGGGGAACCTATATGTTACCAGGTGTGGTGCAATATACCTATAAGGCTCACAGGAGGCCTGATCCTCCTCCAGTGAGAGCCTGGGGTGAATCCTCTGGAACGATCTTAGTTACAGCGCCTCCACCTGTGTAGGATTCTAGGAGTGTAGAATGTTCCCTACACAGGACCCACATATAGTAACCACATACACAGTAAGCACATACACCGAAGTATATATAAGAACAGTTTACTGTATATGAAACATAACCATAACATCACATCACATGTCATCAACAGTACTTCAGTGTCACCCTGTAACACTGCTCCCCATGGGTGATAACCCCACACCCTATACCAAAGTCCCAAGTGTCCCCAGAGTCCCCCTCCCACCCAAGTGTGAGACAGCGCTGCCCACTAGATGAGATGAGGTTGGTGCACTTGGTGTATGATGCAGATACCTGCCGGGTATGTCCACACCCAGACGCTCAGATGCTTGCTTGAAATCCCTTGCTTCAGGAGATGATCAAAGACGCCTCCGCCTTTTCCTCAATGGTGGGCGGCTCCCGCATGGAGTGATCCACTTTTGGAAAGTCTCTTATCTCTGCAGCCGCAGAGAGTAATTTACTCTTGCCATCAAGGGCCAGGATGTAACGCTTCCTGGCTGTAACCCTCACTATGCTGGTTCTATAGGACCCTGTCCCTATCCTAAGGGGAGTCCCTGCAGCAAACCACAAGCCTGGGGGACACTTCTGGCCTAGTGCATAAGGCTACTTTCCTTCCTGCACAAACACACAAACCCCCTCTCTGTGTCCCAGCTCCTACTGACTCGCATGGTCCGTGCACAACATTGTATCTTCCTCCAGCAGGAGATGCTGCAAACTCTACTGGCTGTCTGGCTGCATGTGACAGGGATCATAGGGCAGTCCCCAGAGGCTGCTGGGTGTTGTAGTCCTTTATGGCCCTCTTTAACATTGGGGCCGCGTGCGTGCTGTGTAATGGCCGCCGCCGCTGCTAACTGCGCATGTGCGAACTGGGGGATGTCCCTGACTATGGAGCGCCTCTTCTCACTCCCTGTAATGGCCACCGCATCGCATCTGCGCACGCGCGAGCCCAACGCCAAACGCAAGATGGCCGCCGTGTCACTTCTGCGCATGCCTTTACTGTCAGTGTATTTATGTGTACCTTAAACGGGCACAGATTAATACTGTACATTATCAGTTAATGGGCAATGAAAAACATAAAAAGAAAAAAATACAATAAAAAAAACCTGAAAAAAGGACATTTACGTACATACATTCAATATTTTTCTTACCTTTGGAAGCGTTGACCCTCCGAAGCTCAGCATTTCTGCAAGCTCTCATACCACGGCGTCATCAAAGTCAATCCAACATCATCCAACTTGAATATCCGGAACAAAATTCTTCTTTCTTTTATCATCTATCATCTTCATTATTTTTTCTTCTGTAATTATTTCTATCTTTTCTTTAATCTTCTATCTTCATCTGTTAATCCATAACCCAGTGATTCTCAATCAGAGAGTGGAGCAGTCCCAAGGGTTCCGTCTAGCCGCCTGCAGCAGCTTTCCTGGCTCTCCCCCTCCCCCTGGCTCTCCCTCCCACGGCTCACCCCGGCTCTCCCTCCCCCAGCTCGCCCCCTCCCTCCAGCTCTCCCCTACTCTCCCACCTCCAACCGACTTCCCCCCTCCCCCCCCAAGAGCCCAATCACAGCCGCACTCTAGCAGTGCAGCACTTCCGGTGCCTGCTGCTTGCAAGCAGTCATCGCTGCCTCCTGCCCCTAGCCACCTCTTGCCTGTAACTGCTTCCTGCCCGCAGCCGCATCCTGCACACCTCCGCTGCCGCCTCAGGTATGGGGGGAGAGAGGGAGATGGGAGATGCAGGGGGGGAGCTTGGAGATGCGGGGGGTGGGGGGTATATGAGTGAGATGGGAAATGCAGGGGGGGTGGTATGAGGGGGATGCAGGGGGTGATATGAGGAAGATAGGGGATGCAAGGGGGGTGATTTGAGGGATATGGGAGATGCAGAGGGGGTATATTAGGGTGATGGGAGATGCAGGGGGTGGGTATATGAGGATGATGATGAAGGGTGCTTGGAGAGAAATGAGGATGATGATGGTGTTGGAGGAGATATACGAGGATGATGAAGGGTGCTGGGGGATATATGAGGATGATGAGGGGTGCTGCAGGAGATATGATTTTTTAAAATATGTATTTATGGGGGAGGGGTTGTGGGGGTCTTTTAATAATGTATTGAGGTGGTGGGGGTCTTTTTAAAATGTATTGGGGTGGAGGGGGTCTTTTTAATATGTATTGGTGGGGGAATTTTTAATATGAATTGGCGGGGGCGGGTATTTTTATTATGTATTGCGGGGAGGGTTTTTTTGGTATGTATTTTGTGGGGGGGATTGAGTGAGGGGGGTAATTAACGGAAGGTAGGGGCGAGTGAGAGGAGAGGGGGGGAGTGAGTGAGGAAAAGAGTGAGTAATAGTGAGATGCAAGTGTCATGGAACAAGAATCACATTTCTGTTTCACCCCCCCCCCCCCTTTCCTTTGCAGTTTCTGCCTGTCAGTTTCTCATTTCCAGCTGCATGTGTTTTGCTCTGTGCACACATACAGTGCCTGTGTGACAGACACAGTGTTGCAATCCCTGTCTCTGCATTATGCCAGTGAGTTGCTACAGCAACCTCTGCCTTTCTCTCAGAATGGGCTAGTCTGCTTTCTCCCCCTCTGCCTTGCCTACAGATGGTCTGTCCCCAGGCTATCTGGTTACCCAGAATACACTCACACTTCCTTTTCCATCTTCAACACTGGCTGAGTGAGTACACCTTCTGTAATTGCGCTAGTGGCAGGGCCTTATCCTTTTCACCTGCCCTTACTACAAATCACCCACAGAGAGACATTATTCAAACACCAACATTTCTTCCACAAGTGCCTGTCTTTATTGCTGCTTTCCCTAAATAAAGTGAAGAAAATATACAGGACTTGTTGTGTTTTGGAAAGAGGGCTGAGTTGAAGCTAGCTGGGTTCATTCATACCTCCAGACATGACCCTGGATCCAGAATAGCAAGGGAGATAAATACATGCGAGGTGGGAGAGTGAGTGAGACGGAGGGGAGAGAGAAATACATGGGTAGAGGCTGGGAAATAAAGGGAGCTCATGAGGTGTGAAATTAACCTAAAGCCGCGCTTATAGTGCCGGCGACGCTGACGTCATGCTGCGGTTGCTGGAAAAATGAAATTGACGTGTATTCCAGCGATCGGCGCCGAAGCCGTCGCTCCATCCTGTCGCTCCTACAATAAGCGCACGCGACAGCGTCAATACATTTGTTTTGACGCGACGTCGCCTGCACTATAAGCGAGGCCTAATATGTGTCAGCCAGATAGGGGTTCCCCGAAATTTTTCGAAATACTTCAAGGGTTCATCCAAACAAAAAAGGTTGTGAATCACTGCCATAGCCTCATTGTAAATCCACTACACAATGTTGTCTTGTCGGCTTCTTGAGGTAAAATGAGACGTCAAGGCCCTATATATGGCCTGTGACATCACATTTTCATGTCAGAAGGTACAGCTCCAATCTGATTGGACGCTGTATCATGTGCCCGCCTCTTGTATCTCCAAACGAGGTACATCACATCCTTAAAACCACATGGATACATCACATGGTATTACAGCCAATGGGATTGAAGACAATCCCATTGGTTGCTGTACCATGTGATAGGTTACATTAGTTCAAAATGATGTGACATCATCCCTTACAGTGATTTCACATCCTTTTGTAGCCATGTTGTTTTAAGGATGTGACGTACCTCCCTTGGAGATGACGTTACATCCTTAAAAAAAAAAAAAAAAAAGCGGGCACATGATAGACATGTAGCAAAGTCCGTGACACAGTACCCACAGGGTTACGTAGAAGACACACTGGAACAAGCTCTCCTTGTCCACAATATCAAAAGACAATCCTACATGTGTCGTAGATTACTCTACTTCATCAGGGATCTGATGATCTGATGAAGTAGAGTAATCTACGAAACATGTAGGATTGTCTTTTGATATTGTGGACAAGGAGAGCTTGTTCCAGTGTGTCTTCTACGTAACCCTGTGGGTACTGTGTCACGGACTTTGCTACATAGTATACTTGGATGTATCATGTTGCAACAGATGAGAAAGGCTTCTGATCGGACAAGAGGCTGTGCATGCAGATTTTTCCTTGTGAAGCAAGTCATCTGTATCCAGGAGTGGTAACATGTACAGACGAGACACCGAGTATTCTAAAGCTTGCCTTAAACTAGCCTGGTTACATTTTGGGTACATGCTGGGTTTAACCTGGCTAGTTTAAGGCAAGTTTAAGGCATTTCTGCATTGACTAATGACCCATAGGATTAACACAGCAGGGGTCCCTGGCAGTCCCATTCAGTTTGAATGGGACTGCCAGGGACCCCCGCTGTTAATCTAGTGGGCTATTAATCAATGCAGAAATGCTGGGTTTAGTTTAAGGCAAGTTTAAGGCATGGACCCAGTATGTATCTGGGTGTACCTGGGTCTTTTTGGCGATTGCCACTGGTTTGTGTTAGAATAGTCGCAGTCTCTGCTGTACCCTAAACATGCCCTGCTTGTTTGAATAATCTTCTTGTACGTGCATTTCTTATACTCTATATTGTCACAATATATTTACTTATTTACCCTATGAGAGTTGTGTGCTTTGTTTTCTTCTCTTTTGTAATACAGATACCTGGGTAGTCACTGAAGGTGTATATGATCTCTTTATTCTTCACTAGTCACTAAGTAAATAAACCGACAATCAATTTCACTCCTGTGGAATCTCTACCCTATTGATGTTAGAAAAGGCCAGTGACACACAACTGAATACAGGATCTCTATCTGAACTGCACAACTAGTTTTTTTCCTGAGGTTGTTTAACCCAGAGTACTTTACACAAAGAGTGTTCATTACTCCATACTCTACAAGAATATCATGAACATGATCTCCTCTTTTCTGTCTTTGTGTGCAGATGAGTCTATTACTTCCCTGAGGGTACCTGACTTTGGTTTTGAATGCAGGTGCCAGAAGAGCTGAATTTCAATTCTCAGAGCTTCTTTTGCTACTGTTGCTACCGGTCCTATGGGTCAGTCCACAATGCTTGTTCTACTGGTTGTGTGGGGGTTCATTGCCTTAAGCCTTGCTCAGGAGTTTGGAGAATCAGACATGGGTAAGTACTGTACTATAAATTTAGGTGCCAGGAGGTCTAAAACACAGAGCATCTGTAGCAGGCCTTGGAACGGACAGGAGGTGAGAATTTTATCTGGGTCTTATTTGTATTGAAGATGCAGAGGTGAGCAGCATTATGACATAGCGCAGAAGGAATATACCATGGATTGAGATGCTAAAAGGTGGATTTGGAGGTGGATTTCTGGTACAGAAAGTGGGGTTAATAGTTTACACACAATTTGTACCATATTATAATAAAATATTTTAGAATTTGCCAATTTAACTGGTCCAGTTATTTTTTCCTTGTGCCAAATAAATCCACCAGGTCTGCAGTGGTGTTAATCTGGGACAGATATTATAAGTAAGACTAACAAGCTTCATACATCAGCAACCAGTGCAAATTGGTGCAGCTCACATTTTGTTGTTCCATGTTTTGGATTAAATTGCACCATCTTAATATATACTATATCACTGAATGACCGTTTACAGGGAAACATGGAGCATGATCATGTTTACAGGGAAACATGGAGGATAGTGACATTGATATTTCATGGTGATAGGGATGGTAGCCAATTAGTAACACTTTGTTAATTACTCTTATCCTCCAAAATCTTCTTCCTATAACACAGCAGAGGCACAGAAGCCTGGAGAATGTCCAAAGGAAATCGCACAGCACCACAACAATCCTACCCTGCCTCCGTGCCCAGACCTGTGTGTGAACAAAGACAACTGCACAATACAAAGCTGCATCACTGACAGCCAGTGTCCTGGCAGCTTGAAGTGTTGTAATACCAGATGTGGGATGGAATGTTCTCCCCCACATTTTAGTGAGTCAACCTGTATATATTATACTCTATGTACCGTCTATTTGTATGTGTCGTGTAAACGTGATCAGAATCTGCACGTGCTTCCTTTCACTCTCTCACCATGCGGTGGGGGTCTTAGAGGATTACAGAAACCCTTTTTTTGTTTCAGTGTCACATTGCTGAGAAGCGCAATGTTGAAGAGTGAGGTCTTTGTTTCCGTATCACTTCAGTATGTATATATCAAACAGATAAAGAAAAGTAAGGTTGAAGCAATACCATTATAGCTAACTCATGCTGTAGTTTAAAAGAATGCTAGCTTTCAGGACCACAAAAGTCCTTCTTCAGGCAGATTTTTTTAGTATAAAAAAGGGGTGTTCGTGGTCCTGAGAGCTTGCACTCTTTTTAACCATGAGTTAGCTGTAAATGTATCATTTCTACCTTACTTTTCTTTATCTATTCTATTGGTTAACATGGTACTATCCTCTATTCATGTCTATATCAACCAGCAATCGAAGGGACAGGCTTAACACACAATGGGTTTCCACTGTCTATATATTATAATGTCTTAAGGTGTTGTGGAGGAAAGCTCAGTAAGTTCCTCCTGTCCCTGAATCACTGGTTCATTTTATTTTCTCTATATAGGAAACCCCTGTAGAGGAAATGTTGACTGTCCATGGACCTTGAAATGCTGCAGTGGTATATGTGACAGTGATTGTGTTTATCAGCCTACAAAACAAAGCTTCCTTACCAAAGGGTTGCTCTTCCCTGTAAGTATAAAGAAGCTCTTATAAAAACAACAACACTAGTGTGTCTGAAAATAAACTGTTGACATTTTTAGCATGGTGCTGGTCCTTCAACATTACACAGAGTGGCACAATGGTGGGAATATAACTTCATGCTGCTAATGTCCAGACGCTGGGTTGGGAAATACTTGCCTGTGGATTGGGAAAGTTTGGGAATAGCTACTGTTCAGTCAGGGCACCGGTTATATTATATTTATATTATCATAAACACTGGGTCCCATTTGCTCCTTTTAGAGGATCCGTCACTACTTACAAATTATCATGGTCATATCTCTTTCCCCCCTTATTTCAAGTAACGATAAAGAACACTTATGAACACATTCACATCTCTGGCAGGTCCCCTAAACCTACCTCATCTCAAAATCACACAGAATACCGTGCTTCGACCACAGCCAGGGATTCTGGGTAATGGCATGCAAATGAGCACTCACAATGACTTCTGATCCATTTTAATGGGGATTCCTACTACTACTTGATTTGGCATGTTTGGGGCAGGTACTTTTTAGCTTCCAAACTGTGTCCGTAAGATTACACAACTATATTTATATTTTTGGTGATCGGAGGTGATCCTTTGCTATGATTTACATCCCTTCGTTGTGTTTATGTTATATGTTATGATGATCACCATGAAATTCCATGTCCATGGTGACACAGCAGTTCCCAAATCTCCATCTCAGTTGATAGCACAGTACTTCGCAATATGAGTATCTGGCTCCACATCCACTGGACAGTCTCAGCCAGTCCCGTTGTTATATCACAAATTACTATCCATATTGATTCCAAAACCTGCACATCAAATATCAACACATTGATTCCGCAAGGCAACACAACACTAGAGGGACAATATCTGTGTGATTGCTGACTTTATTTTCATGGTGGGATTATATTGAGTTTCTATCATGCTTGCTTGAAATTGGGTTTTGATGACGTTTTGACTTTTTTTGGTTTTGTCTCTTTCCAGAAAAAGAAAACAAAATGATTATATCACAAATGATGACTAGACTTCAACTGACAAAAAATCACTGCCTGTCATGTCATATGAATACAAATAATGTAGATGAGATTAAATAAAGTACAGTTATTATCAAGAATTGTGTATAATTTTTCATGTAAATTGTAATACTGTTGATAGGCCACGTGTGTTATTTCCTACATCTTTACATACATGTACATGTTATAGAAATACACATTGGGAATGAGGTTGTCTATTGTCCAAGGTTTCACAAAATACATGTTTGGCTCTTACCTTCAAGCCCTGAATAGTTTAATATTAATATTGCTACTCTTGGATTTCATTGGCATCATTCGGAAAACAATAGCAACTATTTTGTTTTGATTTAGTAAGGTTAATTTGGTCATTGGAGGGGCTGAAAACAAATCAATACATATTCACATAGTGTGTGTGTGTGTGTGTGTGTGTGTGTGTGTGTGTGTGTGTGTGTGTGTGTGTGTGTGTGTGTGTGTGTGTGTGTGTGTGTGTGTGTGTGTGTGTGTGTGTGTGTGTGTGTGTGTGTGTGTGTGTGTGTGTGTGTGTGTGTGCTATTTATGAGTGTATGTGTGTATGCTATTTGTGAGTGTATGTGTGTATGTTATTTATGAGTGCATGTGTGTATGTTATTTATGAGTGCATGTGTGTATGTTATTTATGAGTGTATGTGTGTGTAACAGTTTTTCCCCCAAAAATCGCAGAGAGGGGCCATTACAGGGTGTATGTGGTGCATACCTGCTGGTAACAAGAGGGCTGAGTCGTCCGCGATGACTTTGGGACACAGGATCAGGCTTCTGGGGTCCATACCCCACGTAATACCTAGCAGTGCAGCGCCTCCATCTGCCGTAGGCTCCAGAGAAATGGAGATGATCTCCCACGGAAGAACTGATTACCTCTCCCCCCAGTTAGATCACACACCAAGCTGGCAGTATATTGCAATCAGGAATGTTTTATTACTACACACTTTGCAGTAACACAACAGCTACTCAGCAGTCTTCTGCTGGATACAGTCTCTATAGATCAGCTCTCACTGGGTATGGTCCCTGGACAGCGACTATAGGCCAAGGGCACCCGCAGCCGTCCTAGCTCTTCCCCACCTCCCTAGCGGAGGCAGAGGTATAGTCACACTCACTCCTCCCTGGAGGGAAGAGCACATGGGAAGGCCACAATCTCAGGCTCCCAGTGTGTAACCTGTCTTCCTCAGGGGGAAGGACAAGGACCTAACTTTAGGGCGGTCCTGCTCTTAAGTACAGCCAGAAGGCGGGCACCCCGTTGTCCCAGCTACAACAGGATGTACCACCCCCTGCTGTCACTCAAGTGCAGTACCAAAGGAGAAGGGGAAAACCCCATGATAAAACTACTGGCAAACCTGTAAATACCAGGGTTTACTGCCAGGAGAAGTGCAGAATAGTAGTCAGAGGTGACCCTGCTACATGTGTATGCTATTTATGAGTGTATGCTATTTATGAGTGTATGTGTGAATGTTTGTATGTGTGTATGTTATTTACAGTATGAGTGCATGTGTGTACGGTATGCTATTTATGAGTGTATGTGTGTGTTTGTATGCTATTTATAAGAGTATGTGTGTATGTCTGTATGTGTATGTGTGTATGTTATTTATGAGTGTATGCGTGTGTGTGTGTGTGTGTGTGTGTGTGTGTGTGTGTGTGTGTGTGTGTGTGTGTGTGTGTGTGTGTGTGTGTGTGTGTGTGTGTGTGTGTGTGTGTGTGTGTGTGTGTGTGTGTGTGTGTGTGTGTTTATATGCTATTTATGAGTGTATGTGTGTACTGTATGTTTGTATATGTGTATGCTATTTATGATGTTGAAATGTTGTGTAAACAATTTGTCTTTATTTGATCCCTCTGACTTCCATTTACATTTGCTTAAACAATAGCCTTATTTTTTTTATGAAGTAGAGTTTTTCTTGCGAACTTTGCAGTTTTCCAATACACAATAGTCACATAAACCCCTCCATTCAAGAGGTTGGCAGAGCAGTAAGTCTTGCTCAGCAAAAAATGGGGAGTTAAGATTCAGAAACCAGATCCCCATTAATATACTGCAATTTGCTTTCAGCTGATATGGCTGCTCAGAAATAAAAAGTACTAATAAAGCATTAATTTTCTCAGTGTGAACAGCTTGTGCTTTTGAATAATAAAGTTTTTGAAACTACATGAACAAGAGAGCAAAGAGCTTTCAAAGACTGAAAATATGAGCTAGCAATTCACTTGCATCAGTTTGCTCTGGCATAAAATATAGGACCATTGAAAATCATGTTTATGACCATTACACTGAACTCTTGAATCTAGAAGAGAATATGCAGAGATAAACAAAGACAGGATTTACCAATGAGAGATGTACAGCAAAAATAAATCCCACTTGTGCTGCATTTGCATGTCTCAGACAGGTCTGCAACCCTTTCTTTCCCCATTATCGCTTATTATACAATGCTTCCACTGCAGCCGGGGATTCTGGGTAAAGACATGTAAAGGAGCACTCACCGTGTGTCGCTCTTTTGGGGTCCATGTTAAAATGGACAAGAAGTTCAGAGTGACACACGGTGAGTGCTCCTTTGCATGTCATTACCCAGAATCCCCGGCTGCAGTGGAATTATTGTATGCTAAACGATAATGAGGCAAGACAGGGTTGCAGACCTGTCTGAGACATGCAAATGCACCACAAGTGGGATTTTTGTTTGCTGTACATTGTACGATGGAGGTTTTTGTCATTTTTCTTTAACCAAAATAAATGTAGCATACTGTAGGTTGAACTTGACATATGTCTTTTTTCAACCACATCTACTATGTAACTTTTTTAATGGCCAAAGAGAGATGCAAACTTTGGTGCATACCGTATTATTGGGTTAGTATTATTATAACATTGCTCGAAGTAACAATTATTTCGCTAAATCTTCTCATAGAAATTGCTCTTATCCCTCACTAGGGTTGCCAGGTGGTTTCTCCAAAAATACTGGACACAATGGTGAAGGGTGCGACACACACCTCTCACCGCTCCATGCTGTTTCCTCCTCTCCTTGGCTCCACCCCCAGGCTCCTTACACCTCCATCTGATTGGCTGCTGCTGGGTAATGCAGCCAATCAGGGTGGAGGAATCTGCCCAGCCCCCTAGCAACAGCCCTGCTTTCTCCCTGCTCAGGGGAAATTCTGCAGCCCCCCATGCCGTCGCGTCACTATGTCCAGGGAGGTAATACCGGATACATACATATTCTGTATTACCTCTCATTTTTTACTGGACAGTCTGTCCAAATACAGGACAGTTCGGTTCAATACTGGACACCTGGCAACCCTATTAACTGATATAAACAGCTAACTGACACAAACAGCCGACCTGTTAATGAGGCTTAGGTTACATTTGACATACATTTGTTTGGTAAATCGTGAAACATATGATTTTCATATGATATGATGTGGTGCTAAGAGAGGAGAAATTTGTCTGCAGGGACTTTCCAAAGGGAGTGATCTATCAAAGAGTCTCCCAACTGCAAAACTGGGGCAAAAAGATGGCACCAGATTTACTGTATTAGGAAATACATTCCAATTGAAATAAATAAACATTTACTTGAATGATACATCAGGTGTAGTTTTGAACCAGTTTACCCCAATTTTGCAGCCCAGAGACTTTAATATCTGACCCCCCAGTTCCTATGTTCCAATATATTATGTGCTCCATGTACTCTATTCTTCACACATCAATTTGCATGAGGGAAAAGTAAAAGGGATGCTAAAGTATGTGTAAATTACAATGTTCTTTAACGCTCTCCATTTAACAGTAGAACATGCTGTACACAGTATATTATCGGCGCTTGTTACATTCGTTTTCATGCAGGTTTCCATTACCGGAATTAACCACTTAAATGTGCTACGGTTTTATTCTGGAGGGTTCCCTGAGCTGAGGGGACTGCTGCTTGAAATCATCTATTCAGAGAAATACAAAATCAACTAGCAACATCACACACACGGGACAGTACTTGTCTTATTGGAAATCCTTCAATCATTATAGTGACCTAAAACTAAATATAACCACACAGAAGATAACAGGCTGGGCATGTGAAGATAATAAGGGAATTAACACTGAGTGTGGCATTCTTAAAACAGGGCTCCCTTTTATAGGGACAGGTATTTTGTTGTGGTGAAAGATTTATCTCAAAATTTAAATGTCTGTATAGGAAAAAGATATCATAAAGCTGTGATACAAACGTAAAATAAACGACATTAAAATGTGATACAGGCAGTCCTCGGTTATCCGACACAATGCGTTACTCAAAATGGCGTTGGATAACGAAACGTTGTAAAGTGAAACACGTTTTCCCATAGGAACACTGTTTAAATGAGAGGTTCCGTTCCTGAAGGCATTTTTAATCCTAAAATACACAAAATATTTTACGCAGACAATAAGATATGCAGCACACACATAAATTATATAGTGCATATACTGTATTATATATATATATATATAATATAACATAATATAATATAAAAATATAATATATTATATAGTATAATATATATATTATATACACATAAACAACTTTGCAAAGTGTCATAAGAGCGTTGGATAAGCCGTTTCGGCGTTGTAAAAATGAACATAGGTATGCATTGCATAGCGTTGGATAAGCCATTCGTTGTAAAACGAAGCGTTGTAAAACGAGGACTGCCTGTATCTAATAAATGTGATAAAAGTAGATTCTACCATAAAAAACTGCACATTGTCACTGCAAAGCCTTTGTTGCAAGACCCACCCGCCAGTAGATGTCTTGTTAAGGGAGCCTTGTAGGATTAAGTAGAAAACATTTTTTTACCTCCTACAGTACTTCCATCTCTTCAAAATAAACAATGAAATCTCACTTTATAGATATACTTGGCATATAAAGAGAATAGAATTATAGACTTATAATGTAGATGTGATGTGAACAGCTTCAAAAACCGTGGTGCTACTAATACATTTGGACAACATAAAAAAAAAGAAAAACATAGGTATATTATACAAAATATATGTGACAGATACTGTATGCAGTTATCTTACGTGATTGTGTGTAACGTAGACAAAGCTTGTTCTACAGTGTATCCTTACACGCAGTGAAATTATTATAAGAAGAAATGTAATAGATACTTAAAGAAAGAAAGAGGAAGAATGTTTCACTGGCTAGATCTTCCCACCCTGAGGAGTTTGGGTGGGGTCAGTCCTGAGTTGTATCAGTCTTTTGTGTTCTTTCTCACAGGCTTCTAGGAAGATGTCACGATGTCCGTGCTGTGGTATAAAGGATGAACCTGCCTTCAATAGACAATGAGTTTCATGAATGAGTACTCACAAACTACTGTATATCACGTGGACTTACTGATCCCCTGCACCAAATATAGACCCTCTTCTGCTGGCTTTAATATTACATCTGTTTCTCTTTTAAGTTTTCTGTCCTAGGAGGCATGGCTGAAATAATAAGACAAAGTACAAAAGTGATTAACACTGGACATGTCCTCCATAGTATCTGATTTCTTCTCATTGTGCTAAGACTTCCTACCATTATTTTAGGAGAGGTGATAGAACATAAATACACAGAGAGTCCCTTCAACTCTTCACTTTAACACTTGTTTCTGTTCTAGCCTTTTCAGTGTCTTGAGGACGATTCCACTATGCTCAGAATTGTGATTCTCTCTGCTCTCCTGGCTCTGACTTTGGCTCACGGTGGCGGTAAAGGTATCTATGGTAAGGCAAAAATGAATCAGTCATTCTACTGTGCAGTATTTGTCCTTTTACATTGCTCCTTTTACCTTCCTCTGTCAATCATGACCTCCTTTGCTTAAAATAATTTTGTACATGAGTCACATATTCCCTTTTTTCTGTATTATGTAGTGTTACTATGTTTCCACGTGTGACTATGAACAGACTCCATGGCTCTCCACCGCAAGAGACAGATTTCATGTGTTAGCGAGCTCTTAGATTCCTGTGGCACTATTTCATCCAGTAGGCAGAGGAATCCCCAATGGTTTTACATCCAAGATTCCATGCATTTCTATGTCACAGAATGTCTCCTTGTGGTGAGCGGGACTTCACTTTGTGTTTCTCTTTGTCAGACTCTTCATCAGCAGAGGAGGTTGGAGAAAAGCGAGGCCACTGCCCAAGGGATATCTTAAATAACTCCTTCCTGGCTCCCTGCCCTACCTCCTGCCCTAATGGCGCAAACTGCTCCGCCTTAAACTGCTCTTCTGACACCAACTGCACAGGAGTCCAAAAGTGTTGTAAATCCAGCTGTGGGTTGAAGTGTATGGATCCTGAATACAGTGAGTATTTTTAAACTTGTATTACCATACATTACTGTACCCTAACCCAGGAGTGTGCAAACTTTCTGCACTGTGCCCCCTTGCCTGCTCAGCCCCAATGCTTGCGCCCCCCATTAGCTAGCAACTGGCGGCAAAAGACGTTGTAGGGTCATGTGATGTCACATGATACCGCGGCGTGATTTGATGCCGCGTTGCCATGGTGACACATTGCCCGAAGCCAAGGTAAATAAGTTACAGAAGCCTTGCGCGCTCCCCGGCATTTAATTTAAATGCTTTTGGGAAGAGTGCGGGTCTTCTGTAACCATCACACCCACCCAAAAAAAAAATCTGCCCCCAGTTTATGCACCCTTGCACTAACCCTAGCTTGCGGTCAATAATACCATACATTTGTAATGTTGTTAGCACCATCTCTATGTACAACTAGTTTGTCACTTGTTATATTTAATCATAACATGACTTACCCATACCTCGTGCTTGACCCCTCTCCCATTCCCAATAAGCTACAACTTTTATTTATAACAGAGAAATATTCCATATTTATCCATAACTAGGGACCCAGCCAGATTGCTCTGCCCACATCTTAGTATGTGAGGTACCGCCCTCACATAAGATCCCTGTATAATGCACTCAAAGTACCTAGATAAGTATCATATTACCATGATTTAATAATCAAGAATACCAATATTCTAATAAAAAGGTATATCATACATCTCATATGTACCACTAACCTAAAAAAAAATAGTAAAATAGAAAATAATAAAGTTTTATTTCTACAGCAATGACGCAAGAGTAACATTCACAGTGATATTAAAAGTCCCCAATGAGGGGCTAATGAATACTGCCTACTAAAAACAAGTAATATATCAAAGCAGAATATTAGTATAGCGGTACCAATCGGTATCCAAATGATGTAATAATATCCCTTACACTTATGTAATGTCTCTATGTCAGCAAGATATCCATAGATAGATGTTATGTCCTGAACCTATGTTAGAGATATAGAGATAAAGATAATGATAGTCCTGTTAGAATTACAGATAATGCTTATAGTATAAATCTGTGGTGTTATACTCATACAGTAGGCGCTTGTATAATTATCAACCAGAGACCACCAAAATCATGGATATAATTCACTAGTATAACAGTATATAATTACATCAAAGTGTAGATATGACCCCTTTTACATTGTGCAGGTACTTGGTTGTAATAATGTACCGCCAACAGTCAGTAATGGAAAAGGAAGGGGTTAATACTCATGTATAGCCATAAGGTTTAGTCAGCATAGGTACATGTTGTGGTAAAAGCTGACGTGTAATAGGATCCGTCTAGGCTAGTAACTTATACATAGACACTGGGCTGATTTAATGTAGCTGATCACAATGAATATCAAGCTATATTAATGTTAAGTTACATTGAAAGCTTCACACAGAATAACCATTATAGGTAGCATAGAAGCCGATGTCGGTGGTATATCGCCATACGACCTGATCCCGAAACACTTCCGCATACCGCCACCTCACGTGTTGTGGCGTCACTAAAATTCCCTACGCACGTTTCGTGTACAGCCCGTACACTTTGTCAGGGGAGGAGGGGTGCATTGTGCAGTGGCGTCATATTTCTTTTATCCCCAGCAAGGTGGGAGTGTCAATTAATATTTATCCCTGTGCACCCTAGTATTCATTTGTCAGTAGGAGTCGCTATTTCCATCCACATCTACCGGGGCTCGAAAGATACTCTCAACTCGTGCTTATTTAGCCATTCAGTACCTTAGTGTGAATGCACAGAGCCCCCATCGGAAGGTGACTACCACATCAACCAAACCAAAGCAGGATGGCACCCCCTTCCACAAGTTAATAGGCAATAGGATAAAAGGGGGGGGGGACCCCATAGGCAACACCCGAATATGGGTGAAACGCATCAGAGTTGCCTACGGGGTCCCCCCCTTACAATGCCACAACCTAATCCCCTGTATCCAGGCGGGGAATCGACCACTTCCCTCCACTCATCCCCTCCTTCGCTTATCCCCCACTACTCATATTCATCTCTCCCTGCCCCCCTGTGTAAGTGCCCTAAAACTAACCATTCTCGGCTGTGGTTTTTGCTGCGCCGCTCCCTGCTGCTTTGCCACATGCAGCCACACCCCCGCTCCTTCTCATACTGCGTCCTGTCCTCGCCGTGCTCGCTGGTCCTAACCTCGACGCTGGAGCCCGCACTTCTACTACAGATGGGTAAAAACATCAAACTCTGTTTTCTAACACTTTCCTCCATAACCCACTCTGTGAGGCAAAATTGATTGACAAATTTGGTCCAATATCTTTCTGCGCGGTTTTTACCCTGAATCCGATCATGCATCCAATCTGTGCGAATTCTACTGGGAAAGGCGTTCCAATGACCATCCGTGAGAACTCCCCCTGACAAATTCTCCCCCTTTTGCGAAATCCACACAAATTCTGCCACAAATCTATGACCTAATTCAAATTCGCACCTCCAAGCCAAAATGTCTATGCAAAATCGGTCTATTCATTCAAAATCCGCTCTTCTTGTCAAAATACACGCCAAATCCGCCCCTATACACCAAAATCCGCGCATACTGCTCAATTCACCCACAAATCCGCAACACTTACTAAATTCCCACTGAACCGTGGTATCCGCACATCACCCCAACTCGACGCCATCCGCCGGCAGATCTCTGAAAACAACAATCCGCCAACGGATTCCAGAATCCGCAACCGGTCCACCTCGCCAACTGTGCCTAAACCAGCCACCCTTGCCAAAACCAACCCCAAAAATCTGCAGAGAGAGAGAGAGAGAGAGAGAGATCAGGAGTAGAAGTAAATATGTATGCTACAAAATTATCATGGTGGTAATGGGTATTTGTGTTTAGGAATGATTCGCCAGGAATCATATTTTGGGGGGGGGGGGAAACAATAAAAATAAAATATGTTGCCTTTTTGGACAAATCTCTAGAATCAGCTTATTTTAGATTGAATTAGATACAGTATGGAAACAGAGATAGTGACAAACATTAACTTAAATAAATATTCCCAATATTACACCTGCTTGCTAAGGACACCCCAACTCACAAAACAAACAAAAAAGGAGTGTATGACCTGTCACAGAATTCTATAGATGACAGATTGGGATATCCAAACAGGGATTCAGGGAAGGGGGCACGTTAAAAAGCACCCAGTCTATCAAATGATGAATTCCCATTACTTGTAAAGCACAGGTAAACAATACATGCACCACTACAGTATATGTATGTATATATATATATATATATATATATATATATATATATATATATATATATATATATATATATACATATATATATATATATATATATATATATATATATATATATCTGCAAGACCTTGAGGCTGTAGGCTTTCCATTAGTGTTATATATCTCCCGTCCTGATACCTGAAAGTTGAGTCTGTTTTGATATAACACACATTTCTATAACTCTGCCCTTGTTAGAGACAGTCTGCCGAGAGGATGATGACTGTGCAGGGACCCTGATCTGCTGCAGAAAGAGCTGTGTCACTATCTGTGTCACCCCCAAACCTGCCAGCCTCCCGAACAAGAACAGAAAGGGACCGGTAACCAAGCATTGTGTCTTCTTTCTTTTGATCTTCACTTACATTGATTCTCTTTATAATGTATATAGTTTCCCTTATTTTCCCCTCCCTTTTTTTGTATCTCTGTTTCTGTCTTCCTTGTTCTGTACTGTACCTCTGGGAGCTCTTCTAGCCCTTTTAGGACATAATTACTTGACCTCTCGATAGGTGCCTTGACACGGATGGAAATATACTTGAGCAATGTCTTTGGGGGTCTTTGCTCCAAGTTTTGCACCATGCGCGTCACCTTGCGATTTGGGAAGTGTCAATAGGAGGAGATAGGGAATTGCACAGATTATAGATGAGACTCTAGGGCCTATTCACTAAATCTCGATAAAATCAGGGCATTTGTGATCGACTTTGTATTGTTTTATCGCGCTATAAAACTTTTTTCAAATTTCGTTTAAAAAATGAAATCGAATTACTTGTTTTTTTTTTTCTAAGTGTTATCGTGCTATAAGTGTTTGTTTAAACTGCAGCCTGGAAGAGTTGCACGGAGACGCTGCGTCTCCATGCTCGGCTCTAACAGGCGATCATGCAGTTTAAATATTAATTTTAATACTAGTGTGCGGGAGCTGGGGGTCTCCTGAGCTGAACCGCATTGATTTCAGCCTCGGGGACCCCCTGCTTCCCGAGATACAGGCCCTGTATCCCCATCATTTTTAAAGCCTCTGCGTCACGTGACCGGGGGATTTAAACACTGCAGGAGATACCGGCACCCCATACTTGGGCCTGTATCTCGGGAGGAGTAAACCCCTTCATTACCATAGCGGTGGAAAGTTTCTGGTATTTAACCCTTTCATTACCTTAGCAGTTACCTGCTAAGGTAATGAACCTGGTTGAAATGTTATTTTTATTGCACAGGATTGATACCTGCGGGTCTCCGGGGGTTTGCAGGCTTCCGGTACCTAGTGAATTGCAGTTTCTGGGGAAAAAAGTGATTTGGGACTTTTTTTGGCTTCTCGTATGACTTTTTTATGTGAAAGGGTTAAAGCTTGTTAAAAAGCCGTTAGAGCGCTATGCTGCCCTGTTATAGAAATTTAGTGAATAGCAAAACAGGCAATTTCGGGTTTTAAGGGCATTTAATGTGCATTAAGCCACTTATTGAAGTTTAGTGAATGAACCCCTCTGTGTGTGTGTCACTTTTATATCTTGTGTTTGTGCCAATAAAATGCTGGTGGAAACTTTTTTGGCTAGTAATTTGCAACAAATGTAAGAAACTCTATCTATAGATGCAAAAACAAGCATAAAACAAACATCTCTGCACAATTTCTGCCTCATTCATTTCTAACAGAACAGACTGATTGGGTGGTGCTTTTGTCCAAGTAACATGTCTGCTTTTGATTATTGATTGTACTTCCTCTTTCAAGACGTGATGCATTTCTGGTACTTTTTCACTGGATCGCAGTCTGAAAATTCAGAAAATAAATTGTCTAAAATACACTTATTCTTTTTATATGTTTTGTAGAAAGGAAGATCCAAGTGAGACAAGAAGGGGCGTATCACCGACAGTACACACAACATCATCTTGTTTTCCTAGGAGACAAAATTGGATCAACTTCTCTATGCAAAAAGTAGAGAACAATAATGACCAATATAATAAATTGTAGCAAAAATATCAGTTGTACTGTGTTGTATTTATTATAAGCTTCATTTTCTAGTTGTATCAAAGAAGCACTTTATAACGGCTGGGAATGAGTGCTTCATGTGTGTGGTGATTAAGGAATAATTCAGTATATAGAATAACTGGAAAATGCATTGCCAGAATATTGTATTTAGAGACAATTATTATACTGTCGCGGCCGAGTTTATTTGAGCATTTGCCCGGTCTCGGCCGCGACAGTAACCTGGCGCGCGCCGGAGCGGTCCTCCGATCGGGGCTTCCCCTTCCCCTCTCCGGGTCCGCCGGGTCCCCCGGAACGTCCCACCGCCGTCCTCACATCTGCGGGACACCAGGGCTCCCTCGGGGAGCCCTGGGCACGAGTACAGGCGGCACAGGCACCCGATGACGCGTGACCGCGCATCGGTGATGCACAGCACGCCGAGGGGCTGCGGCTTGCAAGCCGGGACATATCCCGGCTTGCGGAATGAGCCGCACTCAAATAAAGTGTGCCGCCTGTGTATGTATCAAGGTCCATAATTATGCCAATCACTACTTTTCCTTACTAATCAACACTCACAGATCCGGTCCACGTCTCTGTGTTTGACTCCCTCCTTCTTCTTCCCCCACGGTCAGGGTGAATGCAGAGAGAGCAAGTTCAGTAAAGTGCAAAATATTTATTGAACAAATCACAGCTCCACACTTACATAGGAAAGTCCGCATCGGGACAGCAGGGTCCATGTAGATGTCAGTAACAGGAAGATCCCTGCTTCCGCGTCCGGTTGCAGTGCTGGAATGTCAGCTGAGCGGAGAGAAGACACCAGTTTTAAAGCGTGTGAGAAAACAGTTAGATGCAATAAGCAAGTCAGTGAAGCGGCATAGGAAATACAAAGCGTGCAATGACAGGGGGGTAGTTTCCTGCCGCAGCGGTAGGGATACATACACGGTCGCGACTAGCTCCCTCTACGCACACCTGTCCAGGAAAGCCCAGAGAAATATAGTAAAAATGTAATATGTGGATATGTTTAAGCTGTACGTAGAGGGGCGAGAAGAGGAAGCGCTCGCGGGAGGCAGGTGAGAAAGGGTTAGTACGTATAGTGAGGAGCACGCTATTCTGCAGCTAGTATATCCACAAGAGTGGATGAACATACGATGACTCGGTAAGAGAGGAACGTGCTGGAGTGATTTGGTGCCATACAAAACAAGAGCGCTATCGGACTATGGAAGAAAGTCTCACATGATAATAATTCATCTGGGCGGGAATGATCTGGGGGCAAATAAGTCTTAAGAACTAATCCTCCAGTTTGCATGCCGACTGTGCCAGATTTAAACCCTCTGGAGCGATGCAGTCATTATTTGGTACGAGGTCATACCAATGCTGGTTTGGAGGGGTGCATCCAGTTGGGTGAGCATGGAAAAGGTGAACAGAGCCGTCAGTAGGTTCACCCTCTCTTGTAAGGGACTGACAGTGAAGCATGCAGAATTCGAAGGGGTTGTTTTTGGCAGAGCAGGGACGGGGTGCACCTGACATACGATGGCATGGATAATTTTATCAGTAACATTTGCAGGCCTTTGCAAGCATTAAGCAGTCAAGGTGCGTGGCCACAGCTTGGGTTGGAGGTGAGTCCCCAGTAAATAGCCTTAATGGGGCCTCCATGTGGCGGAACTGTCAGGTTAGTCACCTTAAGGGCACCGTGAAATACCCGAAATGAGGCTCCACCTTATGCGGTTGGGTTTCAGACGTTGGTCCCCCAACGAGATTGTGCAGGCCTGAGGCACCGACTCATGCAGTCAGGCTGTATCCCTAGCACAAGTCTTAGGAAGCTGAGGGCCAACTTATGCACTTGGGCCCAGATGCCAGAAGGGGGACCAAGGTTAAGCGGAAGACAGGGTGGTTTGGAAAAGGACTCCCGTCTGACTATACCGAGAGAAGTTTATTTTCAAATGTTGTTAAAGTAATATAGCTGTGACCAAAATGTAATTTCTAGAAAACTGTGTTGTCTCAGTTTGTAGGTGGAGGTAAGTAAACCTCAGGGTAGGCACAATCCGCCTTTATTATATTATGTGAAGTTCCTCCTACTTCCTCCTACTCCCACTGGAGGCAGTTTCATTAATTAAAATTAGTTAAAGGAGCAATTCATGTGCTTTAAAAAAAATGTTGACATAGGATTGGATCAGTGGGTCTCTGGAGCTGAACCCCATTAATTTTGGCTCTGGGGACCCCCTGCTGCCCGAGATACAGACCTTTAAAGAGGGTGCCGGTATCTCTGCAAAGATTAACGGTCACGCAGGTCAATGGGAGGCTAAACCTGATGTCATGGCTTCCTATTGGCCCACAGGGCCAACTCCGCCAGTGTGTGAACCCTGCTATCCAAGCGGAACGGCTACAGGCACCTCCTACGGTCTGTAACACCAGAAGTAAACGTCATCCGCGTTGTAGCATGATGACGTAGCCCTATGTGTTTCAAAACAACAAAAATGGGACTTCATCAGGGAGTTCTTCTTTTGGTCATACTGACTTCTATGCACAGCTGTGACTGTGTGAACTCGGAATATATCCCGAGCTGGGGCAGCAGAGATCCTTGCCAGGAGGCTGAGAGTTGGTTACTGACCTTGACTTCCCTGCTCCCTCCACATCAGCTGTTGATCTGACTGCTGCATTGGCGTGACAGCAGGTGCTCACGTGAACCTACACAAATACCCAACAAGCTCTGAGAAACCCCTAACATTACCACATAATATATATACGTGTCATAAGGAGTGCTAGTGGGTGTGGCTAAATGTATACAACAAAAAACAGACAGATGCCCAAAGCTACTTCCAATGTGACAAAAATACACAGTGCAATACCTATATATTCTCTTGTGTATTTTTGTCACATTGGAAGTAGTTTGGGCATCTTTGTCTGTTTTTTCACTGACCCTTATCTCTGTCATAGGGGATGAAAGAGGTGGGTAATCCTGTGCTTGGTGTGCGGGGTTTCAGTTCATTTATTGTAAAATACGTTTAATTTAAATATATATTTAATTTTGGATTTTTTTTAAATATAGTATAACTAAAATATATTTGCTCTTAACATTTATTTAGATTAGAATGCATTTTTTTTATAAAAATTATATTTCACAATAAATGACCTAGAACAATTGTTGGTGTTTTCAGCTGGATTTTCTTTGGATATTTATTGTGAGATGGATGGATGGATGGATGATAGATAGATAGATAGATAGATAGATAGATAGATAGATAGATAGATAGATAGATAGATAGATAGATAGATAGATAGATAGATAGTGGGTTTGGTGGTTTATTGAGCTTGCTGGGATTTTGTGTGCAAATACAACAGTTTATTATACTATAATCAGCATCCATAGAGGTGAAAGCGCACAGCAGGAGCGTATGTTCACACCAAGAACTCAGTATTATGCTATAATGTCTGGTGTTAGACTTTATTAGAATAGTGTTGCAAGAAGATATCCAGCTGTAAGTTTAACTAGGTGGCAGAAGTGGGATCCCAGCCACTCTTCAACTGCTTGCACCTAACAAAGAAAACGGACACCCACTGCAATTATATAAACAGAGTGCGGTAAGATAAAAAACCTTTATCCTGACTATTCTATACAGGATACTGTATGTATAGATCTTTCTCCATGGCAGGAAAGCCTCCGAGTTGCATTCAATTCAACTGAACTCACCGGGGGATATGTTATCAAAGTAAAAAAGTGCAAATAATAGTTTGTTTTGATGCATTGCTCCATTTTCGGCTCAAATTTGTGTCAAATGTATCAGATTTTCTTACATTTGGTGCAAATTGTTAGGCAGGAAATGTTACGCTGCCTCAGACCTGGCGGATTGTTTTCATGCAAATACAAGATACAAACATGACACACGGGGACGCAAAGTTTCCTTTAGTCATTATATCCTGTGCGTCATGTAACTCCCCCCTACTGTCACTCCTCAAATCACAAGGCGACGCAAAACCTGAGGCAAAGATCTCGATACATTGACGGAAAGAGATGCAAGAGGAAAATTACTCAATTTGCATACATTTTGCTCAAATTTGCTCTTATACCATATACATATATATATAATATCACCCCCAGTGACTTTACAGTATATCAAATCAGAGCCTCAGATAAGAATTTGCATCAATTCCAAAGTAATTCCAAAAACATATACTGCACCTAAATACCTGTCTCTTGTAGTGGAAGTATTGTGCCGTTAATGAAATGCTCATGGTTTGTTGGAGAAAATACATTATGCTAATTTGCTTTGGGTCACATTTAAGATGTCGGTATCTGAGATGTTTTCTAAATTACATACTGTAGATAAGTAAATTTGTGTTCACAAACCTCGAGTGTGAAAAAGTGGGCATCAGAGCTGCATTATAGGACGTAAAAAATATCTTGGATTACACCAATATTTTACCAAAGTATTAATTAAAGATGTCTACCACGGATTGTACTGTAATTATTCTGTCTTTTTGTTGGCAAACCAACATACTATATTTCATGAGAAAGTAGGGGCAAGGAAACCAATATCCAAAATCTTTTTTTATATGATATCAGAATCAATGGCAACTATAAACCTATTTCTCAATATCAATTAATTATTAAACTCTACCATTATACAGTGACTGTAACTGAATCTGAGAGGGAAAAATCTACACCTTCGTAGAGACTAATTTACAATGAATTGATTACACTTTTCTTTCAATGTCTATGAATTGCAATTATAATAATTAGGCTATGAATGGAAGCATTTAGAATAATACTTTGTACAATACATTCTTCAATGGAAGAGGGGCTGGATTTTCTCATTGCTATGTCCCGGTGTATTTTATTAAAAAAGCAATAAATAGTCCCATTGCAAATCTAACGTTGTACTCATCTGTTGTCAGATTAAAATAACCATGGTTTGCTGTGTTGTTTTCTTCACTCTCCTGGCCCTGACTTTGGCTCAACAAGGTAAGACTGATACATGATGATGTATTCAGGAGACTAATCATTACTGGGATTATTAACCTTAGAGGTGCAAAAACTGCCAGATAAAGTATTCCTAATTTCTCAGCAGTTTACTGATGATGCTATATTCCTGGCATGGGTCAGACAGATATAAAGCTTTATGCTGTGTGATGTATTCCCAGTACAATATTTGGAGAAAATAGGGAAAGAATATGGTTGTGATAAGATAATACTTTAAAGGTACAGTACACTTCCACTTAGAGCGATCGATATAAATTAATGTCAATTAGACTTCAAACAGGTGGGAGACACGTTATTAATCAGACCAGTGTAAGTAACCTTTGCTTCACTCCAAATGTAGATACAGTACTTGAGATTTGCCTCCTTGATACATATTTTTATATATAAATAATTTAGCATATGTATGCCTCCTAAAAAATGCATTTTTGTTAACTTCCTATTGTACATCTCCCCACTTGCCCCCCCCCCCCCCATATCCTGAAGGAGCAGTCCCTTAATGTAGCCACTTTCCATCATCATAATGAGATCTTGCTGTGCTCTGAGTGCTTTACAGCACATACATCATTTTGTGAGAGACAATATAAATAAAAGGAGGATCTCACTGTTGATGTTCTATTTCCACAGACAATTCTATTTCATGTAACAGCAGCAATGGAGCCCTGTCACCTCTGCAACTCAACCTCCTCACTACGTTTGATAAAACTGAAGCGACTCTAAGAAAACTAATTCAGGGTCAAGAGCAGCAGAAGATCATCCAGAAAATAAATATGATTAAAACCAATATCTGTGACCCCAAACTTAACCAAAATATCCTTTCCGCAATGACAACATTCATCGAGAAAAAATTGAAGGAGATTCAAATCAAGATTTTCCTGGCCAGACCTTAGGAATTAAGGTGTAGGTAAGAAATCCAAGGAATTAATTGTACTCTAATGGTACAGGGGTTATTGAGTCACCTGATTTTATTTTTTTTACAAAGATACAGTGTCCATTTTAAGGCGTCAATTTTAATTGGTCCGCAGTTTCTTCATTTATAGAAAATAAGTCCAAATAACTTTGTTTTCTCTTAGCATACAGTGCTTCCACTAAAGCCAGGGATTCTGGGAAATGACATGCAAATTTGCACACAGTGCCAGCTATTTAACATATCAAACTCTTATTCTATAAGGAAGAATTCAGCTACTTTTTCATTTGGACTTTGATGAAAGAAAATATTTAATATTAGGTTACAGCATATTTGCCAAAGTCCTAAATTACTTTTATTTGAACCAGACCTTGTTGCGCTGTAATTTTGTTATTCCCCTAAAACAGATTTATCAAACACAACATTTTCAAGCATCAGCATTGTACCAAAACATTAAAATAAAACATATCCCACCCCTCCCCCCACCCTCCTCTCTTGCCTTCCCTCTATGAAGGCCTCCCCCTCTACGACAATTGAGGTTGTCATTCTTTTCCCCCAAAATGTAAAAATGTTCTTGTATTAGGCTGTACTGTTTGTATGACGAATCGATGTTGTATTGCTGCCTAATAAAACCATTTGAAACAAAAAAAAAAAAAAAACTTATCAGAACACAATTTCCAGGCAGTCCGCTTTAGACTGTTGGTTAAAAGGATGGATAAAAAATTGCAAACTGAAGTTTCTGCTGCATACAAGAATATCTCATTATCGTCATATTGCTTTCCTACACCTGTAATTCTGGCATGTATCTTATAATTTATTATACACCAATACATATTGTACTATTAATATTTATTATTCACCCTTTAAAAGTATCTACTTTTGTTGTTATCCTATAATACAAACATTCTATGAACTATCATTAATACATACAGTATAATTGTCTGCTTGTCACCTCATTTTTTGATATTAACGATCAATACTTTTATCAGTATTGTTTAAATGTACATAAACCTATTTTTCTAAAACCATTGTGACTAATATTCCATCATTTTAAAATCAGAAATTATTACAAAAAGCATAATGTCCACACCTTGTAGTAGAAATAGTGATGGTACTTGTTCTATAATTGGATTGTAAGCTCTTCGGGGCAGAGACTCTTTTTCCTAAATGTCACTTTTATGTCTGAAGCACTTCTTCCCATTATGTGTTATTTATATTATTTGTTATTTATATGATTGTCACGTTTATTACTGCTCTGAAGCGCTATGTACATTAATGCCGCTATATAAATAAAGATATACATACATACATACATACACACATACATACATACATACACACATACATACATACATACATACACACATACATACATACATACATACATACATACATACATACATACATACATACATACATACATACACACATACATACATACATACATACATACATACATACATACATACATACATACAAGGCAGATTTAAGATGTCTGATCCCGTCAACAGGAAATATTAGAGCTAAACCCCATATTTGGTCATAGAAAAGGACACATATTCTCCCCCCTCCTAAATTGCCTAGGAAGCCGAATTCTTTTAATTAACCCAAACTTTCTTTACATTTTCAGTAATAAATGCTGTGGACATCTGGAGAGAAGATTTTACATTACCCATGAGATATTACTGTATTGGTGTCATCCTAGTCATATGACCTGTGGTTATACATTTTAAAGTTTATAAAATAATTAATAAAAATTGCTTAAGAATTGTAGTTGTCTCTTGTCTTTATCTGCCTAAAAACATATTCAAAACTATTCTCTGCATCCCTCAGCGTGTTGTATGGCATGTGATTATGGTGCGGGTAGGTTCTGTATCGATAGGTGAGGAAATGAGCATCATGTCTGCACTAAATATTGTATCTTGATCCACTTCTATAAGGCGCATGCTTTGTATGTTTGAGGGCACTTTCACTTGACCTTGAAGCCTAGAGGCCCCCCTCACCATTCTTCTCCCTTCACCCCCACAATCTTCCACCCATAATATGCAATAACTACAGACACCGACCTGGAAGTTTAACGGCCACAGCTTTATTAAAGCATAATGTTATACAGACATTTAACAAACCACTTTACCCAGCCAGTCTCCAAACCTTTCTACAGACCCAGCAGTGGCCCTATCACCCGGCCAGGTACCGCCCAGCTATAGCCCTATCCCCCGGCCAGGCAAAAAGTATTATGGCCCATATTTACTAAGCAGTCTTTTGCTGTGATACACCTTCCATCGATGGAAGAATAAATTACGGCCGGTTGACTTAAAAGTGCGGTACGGTTTCTCCCAGTGCCAGAAGGTGTTCTATGGAGTTGCACTTCTTAGTGAATGAGGTCCTATCCCTTTATTCTCTAACGTTTATTAACCTTATGTACAGTACATTAGAAGTACCAGACAATGGCCTTATACTGAGCTTAATATAACAAATGATTCAAGACAGGATTATCACCAACTCCATAAAAGTGTGTGTGCGCGTGTGTGTGTAACAAAAAGTGCATCAACAAATAAACATCATTATAAGCTCACAAAAAATACAAGTGGAGGAAATGTGTTAAATTAGCTAAAGCTGTCCCTATGAATGCTGCCAGTAAGTTGTTAACCCCACAAACGTTGAGATGGTTAAAGCTGCACGCAGCCAGGCTCTACTGTATATGAGCTCTCTCATGCCCTCTCATGCCTCCCATGTCTCTCATGCCTCCCCCTTATCCCCCATGCCCCCCCCCCCTTGTCTCTGGTGTGTGTAAAATTTCAAATTGGCGCAGAAGAACATAAGGCAGTAAAGATCGACAGTGAGTATTACACGAAAAACGCATTTATGACAAAGTCTACATTGAGACCCTTTGGTTGCAGTGTGTCTAGACTGTGTATCCAGAAGGATTCTCTTTGCAATAGGTGAAGAGTCCGATTGCCCCACTCCAATTATTAGCAACTTGTTCTAGTCCCAAAAAAAGAAGGCCGGCTGGGCTAGAACTGTGACTTTTCTTAAAATGCAAGTGTACACTGAGTCTCCACTTCTAGGGTTATATTCCTTAGATGTTCTAGAATTCGCACCCTCAGTGGGCAACTTGTTCTTCCAAATTAATAAAACTGTCAATTTTGGAGACTTTACCAGTGACATTGGAAATAAAAATATCTGTTTTTCTGGAGCCATATTTGCAGGCCTTAAACCGGTCACATTTAAAAAAATCTTTCGATCTGTCCAGTAGCCACACTTCATCTTGAATTATTTCTGCTCTTTTCAGGGCACTTGGATCCAGACTATCTTTCAAGTTATGCGCCTTCGTAAAAACCACTTGAGGTGCTTCTGGTTAAAAAAAAATCCTTCAACAAAGCATCTTGTTTTAACACATGCCAGTGTTTGCGGACGATCCGCTGTATATTGGAGTATTCTTTGTTAAAGCGGGTTATAAAGGGAATAAAATCAAGTTTTGTCTCTCTCTTTTTGTTGGTGACCAATAGGTCATCTCTATTTTGCCCCCCCCCCCCCCCCCTGCTTCCTCCTTATTCGCCTAAACTGGCGGTATGGGATATTTTTAAACCATTTTTTTTAAACCATTTTTTTATGATGGCAACTGGTGTTTAAAATAAAATTGTTGCAATCCACCTTTTTGAAGAGTGTTTTTGTGTTAATGGTATTGTTCTCAATGTAGATACATAAATCGATAACAGTGAAGAAAGGCTACAGTAGATCTGAGTGTCTATGCAATAGTGCACCAATTGGCACTTTAATGATTAACAGCAATAGAGTTAAAATGTAAGACAGTTAATACTGAAGTTCTATTTCTTTCAGTGTTCTACCAAAGAAATAGCAGCCTAACAGACTGACAAACATCAGTACAGTTACTGTAGAAGGTAGATATGAGCAAGTTTAGGATGAAATTGGTGAGAGGGATTCTGTTTGAACTTGATCTCCCTCCCTCCTTATATAGCACATGCAACTCTTTTAGACAACCAAATCTAAGAAACACACCACGTTTGTCATAACAAAATACATGCAACATTTTTTATTCAATTTTTTTCTTAAAATGTTGTAGTTATAACAGAATCTGCAGCTCCCCGTCACAATGTTTTGCATTCTTAATCTACAAGCACATTTCTGTACGAAACAAAGAAAACCATAGATTTAGTAAATGAATAGCAGGTTCAACATGATCGATTAGCACATTTTAATATGTCAATTTTTTTTATAGATGATAAACAGTAAGTTTATATTTCCTAAATAATATATTTTTTTACTGTCGTACACAATAGTTAACCATTGAAAACACTCACTCGAGAAATGTGGAACTGGAAGATGGAATGATATATAGTAGTCAAATGTAAGAACGCTGTGTATTGCAATGATGCATCGTCAGTGATGCAAATAACAATAGTGCTAAATAATAATCACTCTAAATACAAAAAGCTGAATTGATTAATTATATTAATAATAAATAATGACAGAAATGATGGTCACTGGTGAATGTAATGAGCTGTACCATTCTCTCTTGAAGGATATTGTTAGAAGATTTTTTTTAATTAATGGAACTATAGGTCCTTTCTGTTTGCATGGTTTCCATCCCTCTGAGAATTAACAGGCTTAATGTACAGTATTACCAGTTTTCTCTCTCTATGACACTGTTTCCTATGTATTAGGGACATATTTGATAATTGAAAGGACCATTCTGCCTCAAAAGAAGACAAAGTTTAATAAAGTAATAGAGAAATAACAGGTGTTAAAAGACCAATGACAAAAGGAAAATGTGTTATGCTGGGTTTCTCTAAACTGTGATGTCGGGTATAGCATCCCGTTTTGTCAATGGCAGGTAATGCCAGATCGGGGTGTTATACCCGGCATCGCAGCTTAGTGAATCTTAGCCTTAGTGAGGAAGATACCTACAGTAAAATAATTCAACAAACTTTGGGAACATCATAAATAAGGCTACAGTCTATGCAGGTATATCTGGTAGCACCTTGGTAAAACACTGTTGGAAACCCACTCTCAACAACTTCGTCATTCTTGGGTTTCCCAAAACTAGGATAACTGGGATAAGAGATATGGAAACATATATTGCAATGCTAGAAATAAGGTCTCTGTTTTCATCATGACTAAAAATATTAGAGATCTGAGCAAAGAAGTATATAATATAAAGGATCAAATTGGAGGTCACAGTCTTTGCCGCCCCATAATGTGCTTCAAGTTTGGGGCTTCTGAAAGTACCAGCGTTGAGTTTCACACGTTTGACATGTCTGTAGAGAGAGATGAGGATGGTCAGAGCTGCCATAGAGTTAATCAGAAAATCCAAAGAAGAAACTAAAGTATAACTTAACAGTGAGAAAGAATATAAATATTCTGCAGCAACATAGGTTGTGTCTGTAGCTGAAACATTGGCAGTTGAATTTAATGAGTTTTTCATTATAAACCAAACTTGAGAAACACTGATTGTAGTGGAGAGCATCACAGAACTAAGGATTAACCATGGAACCATTCTTGGGAACCTTACTTTCATCCGGTTATAAAACACTGAGGTGCCGGTGACAATCTTCAGGCAGTAGTACACACAAAGCCAGGTGGAGAACCAGAGGCTGCAGCACAGACATGCTAATCTGGTAACCCACATACATTTTTCACATGCAACAAATATGTTACTTGAAAACGTAGCGATGAAGGAATTGATGACTGAAATGATTATCGTGAGGAGATTGCTGAATGTAATGCTGATGATCAGGAGATGATACGTGGCCAAATGTATGCTGCTTCTCTGTTCCTTGAGATTCCACACTAGTACGAACAGGTTTCCAAGACCTCCAGCAACCAGAACGATCCAAAAACAAGTCAAGTTTACTATACAGAGTAAATATGACATTCTGTAATGCTTGAATATCTTCACGCTCTGAAGGGTTTATAGATCTATTCAGGACCTCTTCTTCACATTTTTATAGAAAACATGGCTGATGAGACTTCCTCTTATTGATTGCAACAATTGTCTGATTTGATATATGCAAATAAGGATGGAATTTTGTAACCAGATCATTTTAGTACTGCTGGTGATTTTAAACATGCACTTCTCATACTCATTATGCAAATACACTGACTGCATATTAACCCATTACTTTACATTTATCCTTCCATATAGTTCCTTACGTACTTCTGTATCAGCTGACACCTTTTTGACATATTGAAAACGGCATATTGAACTGTAGAGGGTGTCAAGTTTTTTAAGGTGGATTTGGGGTGCCGAGCCGTATATTATGTCTTCATAGTCGAT
Organism: Ascaphus truei; assembly: GCF_040206685.1. Classification (NCBI taxonomy): domain Eukaryota; kingdom Metazoa; phylum Chordata; class Amphibia; order Anura; family Ascaphidae; genus Ascaphus; species Ascaphus truei. The sequence continues at coordinate 44,156,278 of NC_134490.1, read as the reverse complement.
AATTGGCATTAGCATCTGCTGTGCGATACGCTTTCTGACCAGCAGGCTTAGGGAGGATTTGTTCCTCTAAAGTACACCTAGTTTGGCATAGGTTTTGGATGTCAGGGTATCAATGTGCATCCCGAATGTTAAGTGGGAGTCAAACCATATGCCCAGGTATTTAAAACTAGTAGCAGGAGTAGGAACAACATATAGAAACAGTAAGAGGGTATTCTCATAACTGTGTCTGCAAGGGGTCAAAGTCAATGTATGAGGTGTATAGTATCAACTATGGCGCTACCCATATGCTTCATTAAAGAGGTATGTTTTGAGATGGGTCTTAAATGTAGATAGAAGATGCTAATTATTAGAGGAAGGGCATTCCCGAAGTGTAGGACTGTGAGTGAGAAAGTTCATAGGCGGGAGAGCACTAAGGGTAAAGAGAAGATATCCTTGAGCAGAACGCAAGAGTCGAGCAAGTGTATAGCGAGAAATTACGGCTAGATTTAAAGAGGGGTAGAAGAGTGTATAGCATTAAAAGTGACGAGAATTTTGTGTTTAATATGGGGTTTGATAGGAAGCCAGGAGAGGGATTGCAGCAGGAGAGATGCTGAAAAATAGCAGTGATTCTGGCAGCAGTGTTTAGAATAGATTGAAGGGGAGACAATTGAGAGGCAAGAAGGCCGGACAGCAGAAGGTTACAATAGTCAAGATGGGAGAGAATGAGGGCCTGCGTTAGAGTTATAGCAGTTGAGCAACAGAGGAAAAGGCTCATCTTCGCAATGTTACGGAGGAACAAAAAACAGGTTTTAGATACATTGTGAATGGGAGAGGAAAAGGTGACACCTACATTAGGTAGCGTGCTTGTGATACTGGATGTATGATAGTACTGCCAACAGTAATGTAGAAGGGGCCATGCTTGGGAAGGTCTTCCAGGATGATATAGCGGAGAGACATTAGGAGACTTTGGTCTGTACAGCAGGTGTAAGTAAGGTCAGGGGTTGAAAAGTTAATTTGTGTGTCATCAGCATAGAGATGATATTTGAACCAAAGAGAAGTGATAAGGTCCCCTAGAGAGAGTGTGTAAAGACAGACCCCTGAGGTACTCCCACAGAGAGATCGGCAGAGGAGGTATAAGCAAATGTGACGCTGAAAGTATTAAGGAGAGGTAAGAGGAAATCCAGGATAGAGTTCTGTTATGAATACCAAGAGTATGGAGAATTTGAAGGAGAGGAGGGTGGTCCACAGTATGAAAGGCTGCGGAGAGGTCAAGCAATATAAGTCGAATGTACAGTAGAGGCAACTCTTATTCGAACAAAAACCAGTGGCAATTCCCCAAAAAAACCAGGAAACACCCAGGTACATTCTGAATACATGCCTTAAACTTTCCTTAAACTAGCCCCAGCATTTCTGCATTGATTAATGGCCTATCAGATTAACAGCGGGGGTCCCTGGCAGTCCCATTCAAACTGAATTGGAATGCCAGGGATCCCTGCTGTGTTAATCCTATGGGTCGTTAGTCAATGCAGAAATGCCTTAAACGTGCCTCAAACTAGCCCAGAACATACCCAGCACATACCCAGCACATACCCAGAATGTAACCCGGCTAGTTTACGGCAAATGTTAGAATAAACGTTGCCTCTACTGTACTTCTAAACTCTCCTGGTATCTGAAACAAAGCCCTATCCTGGTTCTCATCTTACAGCTATTTGGCTAAATAAATAGATTAGAAAATCGGCAGTGCCCTGTGATGATTTCTTATCTCATCTTACCTCTCCCATCGCACATCTTCTGTCTCTGTTGCTAACATGTCTTTGCCTTATATTAATCTGTCTGTTGGTGTATCTAAGGGCTCTGTTCTGGGACATCTCTTTCTCTCTCTACTCACTATCAATTGGTGACCTCCTCAACTCTTTTGGCCTTAGATATCATCTCCATGCAGATGATACACCCATATCTACCCATCCCCGCCTCACTCCTGCAATCTAGTGTCAGATAGCATCCTGGCTTTATCCTTGTGGATGGCACTCCACTGCCTTAAACTTAATATGTCTAAAACTGATCTCATATTTCCCCCTTAATCTGGCCTAATACCCCCTTTTCCCATCACAGTAAATTGTACTACCATCTATCGTGTTGCCAAAGCAAGTTGTTTAGGAGGGGCATTTCCCTTTCCTTCTCCATTCACCTTCACAGCTTCTTCCTCCATAATATTGCCAAGATCCACCCTTTTCTCTGTCAATCTACTGCTACAACCCTAATGCATGCTCTTATCCTTTCCCGTCTGTATTATTGTAACATACTGCTAACAGCACTTGCTGCCTATCAACTTCCTCCCTCACAATCTATCCTAAATTTGGCTGCTAGAATAATTTCACTTTCTCCCAAAACAGTATCCGCTCATCTCCTCCTTAAATCCCCCTCCTGGCTTCCCATCAAATGTTGTATCATATACAAAGTTCTCCTCCTTACCTTTAAAGGCTCTCCACTCACGTGATTCTTCCTACTGTACATATCAGCTCATTCTCTCCTTAAACCCCTTTCCTTCGCTGCACCTTACCTGTGGAACTCGCTCACACTCCGTAAACGCCAAGCACCCTGTCTTCCCACCTTCAAGACAAACCTTAAAACTCACCTCTTAAATGAAGCATTCCAATAGCCTGCAATCATGGCTACTGCCCCAAACCCACAGTCACTCCTTCCAACCATTGTGGCCAAGCACTGCCATCTACAGCACTTATTCCCTCACCTGCTGTCTCTGTAAGTCTCCCAACATACCAGACTGTAAACTCTCTGGGGCAGGGATTTCTTTTCCTATTGTCTGACTTTGTTGCAGTTATTGTATTAGAATTCCCTATACTGTATTGTCTCTTTGTAAAGCACCAAGTACACTGTGAGCACGATATAGAGACATACACACTCTGCCATCTAGTGGACGCATACTACATACCACTCTATGGGGGTATTTACTACGCTCAGATAAGGGTTATCATAGCTCGATTGATGATAACTGCCATTAAAGTCAATGGGAAGTTAACGTCGATAATTATCCAATGTCCCTTATTTCAGCTTTGTGAATCCCCCCATTATACTTCTGGGCATGTTTTTAACCCCTCACCTCCCAAAGGAAGAAGAATCATTACAATGTATACACAGCAATGCTGCACTAGATTTGTTATTGTATATAACACCATTCTTTATGCATTTGCATTGAAAGTACAGTTACTGGTTCCATTGTTAGACACAATGGTTTCTCCCTGTTTTCATGGCTACAGTCAGTTTCCTTCTGTTCTGTAAGTGGAAATGGATAATATAAGCGAGTGGGATGTTAAGTAAACTTACGAGTGGGTTGCCAAGATAAAAACAGGTGTTGATTATAATGTCAATATGTAAAATAGGATATCATGCAAATTGTTACGAAGTTAGTTATACAGCGAATTTACATCTGATTTTCATCCAGTGTTTTGTTTGAAGAGATATTTAGGGATGTTCTGCTTACATGTGAAGAACATAACCACTCTTAAAACCAGTCCTGTTATGTATCCGGACTGTAACCCAATAATAGGGAAGGGAGACATGGGAGAAAGGAAAACCAGAACCCCTCCTGCGTAGGAGCCTGGCTATCCCTCACACCCAATCCAGTTCCCATAAAGATGAATGGTGGCAGTATATTGTAAAAGAGTTCCACACGGGTGTCAATGAGAATGTATAAGTACTCACGGTACCAGACCTCAAAAGGTTTCAGATGACCCCCCCCCCCCCCCTGGCGTGCTTCTGCCTGAATGGCAAACAGGAAAAAAGAAGAATAGCTCAGTATAGCAGGAAAAAATGGAAAGGGCAGGAAGCAAATGATAAAACATACTTTTTGGGCAAAAACGGGTAGAAGAAGGTAAATAAATAGCTTCTATAGTTTGCCTCCAGCCCTTTCCAATTTTTCCTACGGTGCTCCACTTTTCTTTTTTCCTGCTTTGCTGATAAGTTTATAAATTAAGTAGAAATAACCGTGTTAGTCCAGTTGCGATAGTGCAGAGTAAATGAGTATTTCAGTACTAGGTGATACCTTTTTAATTAGGTCTAACAATTGATATTATAAGATAAGCTTCCGAGAGTTCTCCTCTCTTCCTCAGGTCAGCGATACTGATTTACAAAGATTCCATGAGCTTAACATAGATGTAAAACAGAAAAAGAAAGACAGCCATCTAAGGCATATGATGCAGAGAAGGAATAAACAGACATGGGCAATAAGTGGATGAAAGGGACAGTGAGACAAATGACCATACATCTATCAGTAGTGTACAGGGAGGTAGAGATGCAGGGGGGGAGAGGGGGTCAATTGTAAAATTCACAGAGAGGCAGGGAGAAACATTACAAACAATTATGGTAGTGGGTTAAAAAAAACCATATCGGCATTAAGTCCTCTTGTTTTAGTGTCTGTGTACTATCATTTTGAGTTTAAACGTTTTCCGTTCTTGAGTGCTTTTAAACATTCCACTGAGGATTTCAATTTTTACAGTAAGTCATATACAGTATGGATTGATATGGCTATGAGAAGTGGTGTCCCACTGAAGTGCTATAACTTCCTCCTTCATTGTGTGTCTGTGTAGGTTTGTTCTGGTTTGAAGTTTTTGGCTGGTTTCACTAATGTAGCATCTTTGGCCACATTTGCAGCATTGATCATATAGACCAAATTTCTTGATGCGCAGCAAAATGTTCCTTTAACATTAACAAACATAGAACTGTAACTGGCTATGGGATCTTAGCATATATGTTTGCAGTGTGTGTTGTTGCATGGTCTTGTGTCATTAACAGCTCCCTTCAGTTCATTATGATGTTTTCTATTGATCACCTTCTGTCTGAGGTTTGGTGGGTGCCGGAATGCAAGGATGGGAGGTTTGTGAAAAATGTATTTTAATGTTTCATCCTCTGTCAGATCTTAATAGATTTCTGAATAGATTTTGCTTTGTACTGTGCCCAGCTTCTGCTCCACCTTCGATTTCTTTTTAATGATTTACCCCTTGTGTATTTTGTCTTAAATGAATGCCTGCATCCTACAGAACATTATTTTTCAATGTCATATAAACATCAATATGTCATTTTAGAGATTGCTTTCTGTGTACTTTGTTTATGTACAGTGAGTAAAACATGGGAACATCAGAAACCATCTCATTTGCATTTGCCAAATAGAAACAGTGTCAGGAAATTGACAAGTATTCTGCTGACTTGCAAATATTCTCCTTCACCGTGTTCTTGTGCGATAAATAAGGTCGATTTTGTGAGTTTGTATCAAGCAACAAAGAACATGTGAAAACTAAGTAAGGTCTTGCAATCCATATCAGAACGACAAGATATAGGAGCAAAGTCATTCCACAATATTCACCTTGCTGTTGACTGAAGACTTTCACCCATGGAAATTTTCTCCAATAAATATGGCCTTTTATCATTTTGAGAAGCAAATAATAACAAGAAGACGAAAACTACTTTAATTCCTCTACAAAACAGTTCATTTTGTTTTTGAGGGACTTGCTGGACAACTAGACATTTGAGATAAAACAAGTGCAAAAAGAAACAAAGTGACCCAATCGCTACTTTCTACTTTCTCCCCATTGGATTTGGAACGGAAGAAATTGAAGATAAGACACAAATTTGTCTCGTTATGGTGATACGATTCCATTGACTATTCCATTGGTCTTCAAAAGAGAGATAGTTTGACGTTTGGCAATTTATCACCACCTGTAAAATATTTGGTGTAACAAGGGTTAGTGGTTTTGTCTGAGGATTCAATGAACAAATCTTCATTTCAATATGACATGGTAGTAAAAAGATGACATAAGTGTCTAAATCTATGCACTGTTAAACTGTGCACAAAACAGAGAGGCATATTTCTATCTTATTTCGCCATGCCTGAAATAAACTATATTGTTGCTTTGGTTCTGCACAGCATCTTTTTTTTTATTGGGTTGGCAGGAAACCTCTTTATTCTGGTGGTGAATTTTCTGGACTGGTTGAAGACCAACGACCTCAGTCCTTGCGACCTGATCCTTAACAGCATTGGGCTTTCCAACATCATCCTCCAAGGAATCGTGGTAGTCAACGAGTTTTGCTTCTTCATGTTTTCGAAAGTCTACTCCCATGATTGGGTAGTCAACTCATTTGTAGTCATCATAAGTTCTGTTGCATTCTCTAGTCTCTGGTTCTCCACTTGCTTGTGCTTTTACTATTGTGTGAAGATTGTCAATCTCAATGGGGCATTTTTCTATAAACTCAAGACGAAGGTTCCCACGATGGTGCCTTGGCTTCTAGTGGGATCCATTGCTTTATCTTGGACTACGGGTCTACCAGCCTATTGGGACCTGTATAGGGAATTTCCACTTTCTGTGGCTGCAAATTTTTCAGGGAACTGGACATCTTCACTTGCATTCAGTTTTAAGAGCAAATGCACATGCCTCTTCCAGCTGTACCTTCTGTTTTCTTCAGTGGCTTTCACCATAGTTTTCTCCTCAGGTGTGGCCATTATCACCTCTCTCTGTAAACACATGAGGAGGATGAGGAAGAACAATGAAGGCTTTGCAAGTGCATGTCTTGATTCCCATTTAGCAGCTGTCAAAACTGTGACGTCCCTCCTGATCCTTTACATAATGTTTTATGGGGCTCTAAATGTAATATTCAACTCATCAACAGCAGTAGGGAGCTTGCTTTTTTCCCTTTGTATTATGGGGGTCTCTAGCTTCCCATCAATTAACTCCATTATCTTAATAATGGGGAATACAAAGCTGACAAAAGCATTGAGACAACTTTTGGGAGGAAAACAGTGTGGGCAACAGTGAAGACAATGTAATCACTAGAGTTATTCGCATGACCAATGCCACGTTCTAGAAATCAGCCAAATCATAGGAGAAGCAATAAATAGTATTGATACCTCATATTGTAATCAGTTCATCTCTGCTTAAGGGAGACAAACAAATCCTGTTGGCAATTTTCAAAACTGAAATATATAGGCTACTCCTTTTCAATAATTTAAGAAACTTTTTCCATGATGTGTACTAGACTACCACTATTTTTTTATTTAACCAAACATACAATTACACATTTACCTTCTGTAGAAAATATGATTTATTTTAGAAGGACTTTCTCCTTTTCTTTATTTATTATAGCATACATATCGTATACTTTTTTTCTATTACAATATTTGAAGAACTTTTCCCAAATGTTTAAGAGGTTGAGAATTATAATGTAAATAGGTACAATAGCACAACATTTTGTAAGCAACTTTGCCCACTGTATGTATTGAAATAGTTACTTCATGTATGTAGGGCACTGTAAATATCCATAATTATTATCTTGTGTTTATGTACATTTTTTTGTAATTTAAATTAGATTAAATAATCCTGTTCAGTTTAGTATGTAAGAAACTATTTAAAAATAAATATAAATGTAGCAAGCCAATTTGAAGTGTATTTACTTTAATTATGATTATGTTTTCGAAGGGAATCACTCCAGTAGACTGGAAATGTTCATATTAGAAGGATATACTAGAAATTCAGATCATATGTAAGTCTTGTATTCTGCCTGTGGGGTAATGTTCTGATAACAGAGGTACCTCTGACCACAAATGGTACAGTACATTGAGGTTGTAGGATATTCATTTAAAGGGGTGGTTTTGTATCACGGATGTCTCCATTAGAAGAAGGGTGTGGGGAGGGTTTTTTTATCATGAAGAATAATCAACCAAAGTAATACGTTGATCTGTAATTACTCTGGTTTCTTATGTTTGCCACTAAACTGCATGGATTGTAAACTTTTTGAAGAGCAGCTGCATTCTTTCATACGTATTTAATGTTTTCAGATTTCTGCATGATTAACTATGTTTTCATAATAACATCAATCATTTAAAAAAACAAAAAAAAAACATCTTGACCAGTAGTGTAATAATAAAAATAAATACCACAAATAATACAATATTTATTTTATTGCTTTTTTGTTTTGCTTTTCTGTACAAAACTATTGGAAAAATATCATTTAATTGCTTCCTATGACTAGTGCACTGTGCAGGAACAAGGATTTAAAGATGTTCTCACTAATAGAGCTGCATTAAATGTAAAAAAAGATAAAAACATGTTTCTTATATTTAACCTTTGATCTGTAGTAAGCAGTCAATGCAAATGTACGGATCTGAACCTTTTATTTTAGGACAATGACTTTAAGGCACACCAATGGATTTGGACTTTCTGGAATTTGGTCCATAGTGTCTGGATCGAATGTTTAAGTGAGATTTACATATACAGGATATATAGGAGCAAAGAGATTAATGTCCAGCCAATCAAATAAAAGCAAACCACGTGTGACTCACTCTGGTGCACGTTATTCACATCAGTTGTTATTATGGAAGTTCCCTACAAGCCTAATATGCTCATACTGCGACTTAGAGGAACCTATAAGTCCAGATAAAAGAGGGCACAGTGAAAAAAGCCTTTGCCTTCCCCACATTTCCTTCCATCCTCCCTTTTTGTCATGGGCTGGCTTCCAAACAGAATGAATCATTTTATGTCACTTAGGGCTAGATCTGTTTTTATTTTTTATCTTTTTGGTGTGCCTCCTGAAACCATCGCTCCCTTCCCACCCCGGACCAAGACTCCTTAGCAGGTATTAAAATGAGGTAAATACAACCTCAGATAAACAACAACACATGACATATTACACTGTGTAATGATTTATTTAACAAAAATAAAGCCAAAATGGAGAAGCCATGTGTGAAAAACTAAGTATACCTTATGATTCAATAGCTTGTAGAACCACCTTTAGCAGCAATAACTTGAAGTAATCGTTATCTATATAACTTTATCAGTCTCTCACATCGTTGTGAAGGAATTTTGGCCCACTCTTCTTTACAACGTTGCTTCAGTTCATTGAGGTTTATGGGCATTTGTTTATGCACAGCTCTCTTAAGGTCCCGCCACAGCATTTCAATCGGGTTGAGGTCTGGACTTTGACAGGGCCATTGCAACACCTTGATTCTTTTCTTTTCCAGCCATTTTGTTTTAGATTTGCTGGTGTGCTTGGGATCATTGTCCTGTTGCTTGACCCAATTTCGGCCAAGCTTTAGCTGTCGGACAGATGGCCTCACATTTGACTCTAGAATACTTTGGTATACAGAGGAGTTCATGGTCGACTCAATGACTGCAAGGTTCCCAGGTCCTGTGGCTGCAAAACAAGCCCAAATCATCACCCCTCCACCATCGTACTTGACAGTTGGTATGAGGTGTTTGTGCTGATATGCTGTGTTTGGTTTTCACCAAACGTGGCACTGTGCATTATGGTCAAACATCTCCACTTTGGTCTCGTCTGTCCAAAGGACATTGTTCCAGAAGTCTTGTGGTTTGTTCAGATGCAACTTTGCAAACCTAAGCCGTGCTGCCATGTTCTTTTTAGAGAGAAGAGGCTTTCTCCTGGCAACCCTTCCAAACAAACCATACTTGTTCAGTCTTTTTCTAATTGTACTGTCATGAACTTTAACATTTAACATGCTAACTAAGGCCTGTAGAGTTTGAGATGTAACTCTTTGTTTTTTTGCAATTTCTCTGAGCATTGCATGGTCTGACCTTGGGGTGAATTTGCTGGGACATCCACTCCTGGGAAGATTGGCAACTGTCTTGAATGGTTTCCACTTTTGAATAATCTTTCTCACTGTAGAATGATGGACTTTAAATTGTTTGGAAATGGCCTTATAACCCTTCCCAGATTGATGGGCAGCAACAATTGCTTCTCTAAGATCATTGCTGATGTCTTTCCTCCTTGGCATTGTGTTAACACACACCTGAATGCTCCAGACCAGCAAACTGCTAAAACTTCAGCTTTTATAGAGGTGGTCACACTTGCTGATGATCAATTAACCTGCACTCTAAAGTTACAAACATCCAATTATAGACGTCGTTAGTAAATGGATATTGTATAGTTAGTAGGACCAAAGAAAGAGATCCAAGAGATCCCTTGCAACAGCTCAAAAACAGTATTAAAATAAAAAAAAAATAAAAAAATTATTAAATCAATACTAGACAAAACAGACAAAAATAGGGAACATAAAGACAAAGGATAGTAAAATCCCCAAATGGAGAGACGGCTGGATATGAGGTGAGCTGGTGTATAAATACAACCTATGCTTATAAGGAAAGGTATCCTGTACATATATATGGTACAAAAGATATAAAGGGTGGACAAAGATGTGTATACAGATATGCTGTTAGGTTTTACATCGATGATAAGTTGTCTAAATAGCAATTATAACCACCTACAGTAGCGCATATTGAGGACATAGAAACGTTTCTCTCCACATGGGTATATGTCTCAGTATCTCATTCAACGTATCTATAATTCACCATGGATATATGTACAAATGCCAAAGAGTCTCAAATGACCAGGGAAGGTGATATTCCTCAAGAGGCAGGCATGACAAGTTTGACCGCATTACCCACGCATCACATAAGCATGGCACAGAAGTGTAATTACCTTAATATCCACGTAGATATAGCCAGGGAGAGAAAACAAATATATATCTATGTCCAGCGCTATGTTACCTTATCTTCAAAACCCATACAAACAGATCGTCTCTTCCTGGTGTACGTCATGCGTCTGAGGGGGTATGGTGACGTCAGACGCATGACGTACACCAGGAAGAGACGGTCTGTTTGTATGGGAATAACCCTCTAATTTAACTGTCCAGTCATGAGTTTCATCCCACCATGTTTCAGTAATGTTTCAGTAATGTTTCAGAAATGCTTATGATATCATACTGCTCCCTTGTAGCTATTAATTCAAGCTCCCCCATTTTATCTGTTAGGCTTCTTGCATTAGCAAGCATACATTTAAGTTTTTTTAGTCTGTGCAATTATTATCATATCTGTCTAACATTTTCCTTGTTTTTGTCTTTTATTCTCTCTCGCTCTCTTCTTCCCAAAAGGTATTTCTGTGGATCATTTTACCAAATGTATTCTACTTACCTTATGTATTTGTAAGGAATCGGGGAACACACCCTTTGCGACGTGTTCCCTCCTTACCTGCTGCTACTCAGCCCTCCGTCTTGGCACCAGCGCGTGCGCGCACCCCCGCTCTGTTCACAGAGCGCGCGTGCACGCACAGCTCTTCTAGAGTTGCCTCGGAGCATAGCTCCGCCCCCCCAGATGCACCGCGCGTCGCACGTCAGCAGCGCGTTCACGTGATGATTTGCACCGCTCCCCAGCTGAACGGCAAGTAATCAATCTGCCACTTGTCTCCTGTGCCTATCATGGCTTCTGCTGGGGCCGCGCCTCCGGTCCGCCCCCTGTCCTATTGGCTGTTATACCATTTATAAACTCTGCTCGCACTCTGAAGCATTGCTCAGCATAATCTATTGCAGCCCTGTGTGCCTCACAGTTATGTTGTTACACAGTCTTGTCTTGCAGTTTTTTCTCCTCGTGTACTGACCCGGCTTGTTAGTGGAATCCCTCTGGATATCGACCTCGGCTTACCCTCGACTATGTTTACCTCTCTAACCCAAGACCACAGCTACACGGACTTCGACGATTCTCAACTCTCCAATCCCAGACCACGGCTTAACGGACTTCAACTACGCTGCTCTCTATAACCCAAGACTCCGGCTAGTATACGGACTAACCCACTCTCTCCTACCCAGACCCGGCTACGCTGACAATCCGCCTTCCAGGCACGCCTCCGCGGCTGTCGGTGCGTGGTTTCATACCTTCTTGCCTCAGTGCCGGGGTCTTGTTTTGTTTGTGGGTAGCACAAGCGTTGCAGTATTGAATCTATTTAAATGACAATATTTTGACTTGGCCATACAGTATAATAATACCTTTAATCTGTCATTGTGTATAAAATTACTGAAAATCAATAAAAACATTTTTGGATAAAAATTTAATGTAATACATGAATTACTATTTAAAAATCCACGTAATAAATCTCTATCACAAATGTTTTATTTTGTCTTGTCACCACATTTTTGGTTTGACATCTTTACATTTTCTATAAAAAGAACTTGCTATCTATTTAAAAAAACAAAGTCAGTGCAAACACCAGTTCATTTGCATCTGTCATTAAGCATTGGTGACCAAACAAGGCAGAATTCTATTGACTTGCAAATACGCTCCTGTTTTGATAATACATACAACTACACTACCCTACAGTACAATACAGTGCAATACAATTCACTGCACTACAATACACTATAGTACAGTACTTAAGGAAAACCTTAATCCTTCACCTATGCTTCAGAACCGAAAGGAACCTATTCTCTGCCAAGAAAACTGAAGCCTTGTGACTGGACACACCATCTGCACCATTTTGCAGCAGACTTCCCCGGAGAAGCTTTCACGCCCTGCCACTGTTATCTTCAATCTTTGGGGAACTTTCCGGCCTGGAAGACGAACGAAATGAAACGTAACGCAAGCCAGGTTTCAAATCCTTTGTCTCAATTTATTACTCATAGGGTAATGACTTTTATACAGAAAAAAGAAGATATTGGTTAGAGGCGTAACATAGGCGTATCCTAGTTGTGTCTTGGGCGTAGCTTTGATTAGAGGCATGATTTAGGGGCAGGACATATTAGTGGCGTGACTTTTGGGACGTGTCTTTTCCAATACAAGCAATGTCTGCTTATTCATTGTCTGTTCTCAAAAGAGACCTTTAGTCTTTAGCAACTATATTACACTATTTTGCTTCTTGCAGAGAACCATTCTATTATATTCTACTAAAACATCAGGAAATTGACAACACAAAAGTATCGTAGTAATATCCTGACCAGGAAGAAAGGAAATGCAATTTGGCAGAAACTGAGTGCATTTAGGAATTATATTTCAGCAAAAGGCTGACTACAGAATCTTAACTAGTTATGACCATACAAAATGGAAGCTTAACATGAGTGCAGATTCTGGCCTGACATACTGGTCCTAACAATTCCCTCTTTTTTGTTCTCTATGTAACGGCTGGACCCCCCTTGTCTGACCCACCCAATCTCACATTGGCCCATGTGGTCTAACCGGTCCCCATTACAAGGTCGTGTGTGGTGGTGCACCTGCAAGTAACAGGACTCCTGAGTCTCCTGCTTGGTGTTATAAGAGGATATGATCAGGACAGGTATCTGAGGTAGTGGTTACGAGTCCAACTTACTTCATGTGCAGCGCCTCCACCTCATCAGGATCTATGCTTCCGCAGGGAGATTGTCCTGGTGAGGAACTCCTTCTCGGTGGTGACTGCCACTGCAGAGTAATCTCACACTCACACAGCAGGAATATCTTTGAACACGACATCTTTATTGTAGGTTGGGATGTAGCAGACTGCCCCATGCAGCTGCCGGCTCTAGCCGCACATCTCTCCGTGCTGTCCCTTTGCCAGGTACGCCCTCCCGTATTGAAGTGGGATTCACTTTCTCCTAGGGAGATCACCACTGTGCCAGGTCCCTGGACATAGTGTGGCTTAGACAGACTTGATTGGTCACTCTGCTACCGCTAGTTACTGCACTAGGGTCACAAAAGTATTCCTCTAATCCCTTATGCCGTAGCATACATTTTACCAGCTGCTTCACACAACTGCTGGTTAACAATCCACTAACTGACAGTGTTGTGCCCTTTATACTTCAGGGGGCAGGCGCATCTCTGATGTCACTATCCAGGGACTCAGAGCATACAGCCACTCCCTTCCTTACACAGGGCACCACACCAGGGTGTGAGGGAAAACCTCCATAACTACTGTTGGCAGGCCTGTACTTACCAGGACTTACTGCCAACAGGGAAGATGTATGCAGTCATTATTATGCATGGCTACATCTAAAAGAACAAATACCCTTACTAGGTACGCTTCTCTATGACTATGGCCTTATGGGGACCAATAGTATCATAGACTCTGTTCATTGCCACATATGAATTATTATTTGCATACATGGCGTGAGATGAAACTGAAGGTTTCCTTGAGACAAATGAAAGCATTGCACACTTAGCACAGTGAAAAATAACAAAAATTGCTGCGATTATACTAATCACTACAATAAAGCCATAGAGAATTTTCATACCCAATTCTCCGATCCAACTAGTGAGTCCTGACATCCAATTTAAGCTAAGGCCTGAGGATTCTTTATGCATCCTTGCCTGAATTTCCTGTAACTTATCCATATTTTTATGAATAGCGCCAGACTCATCTTCAATATAGGCACAGCACTTCTGTCCTACAAGTTTACAAACACCTCCTTGTGAGGCTAACAGATAATCAAGAGCCATTCTATTCTGTAATAATACTGTTCGGATCTGCTCTTGTTCATTAGTCAGACGGATAATAGCATCACTTGTCTGATTAAGAGCATCATCAATATTTACCATAAGATCACTTAATTTAGAATAGAGATCCAGAACACCTAAACTAGGTATAAAAACCCCAGCTGCAATGCGGGTTGGACTAATGGTCCTGGTCAGATCTTTTCAATTTCTCAGCTTCCCTTGGGGTAACGTGTCAGATACATAGAAAGTGGGAAGAATGAAACCCAGGTAACAAAGGGCAGTGTGATTGCAGGGTACAATCTTAGTGGCCCACATGCCACACAACCAATATATATATATATATATATATATATATCATTAAATATTTCTATAGATTAGAAAATGGCTTACATCTCAATATGTCACATAATCTAAGGGTCAGCTATTTGTGAGAATTGGTGGGGGCTAATTTCTGCTAAGAGCGACTGCACAAACATTCTTCTTGCACACATCTTTCATACTGCATTTACTCAGAATGGCAAAACGAACCAAGATGGCTGCTATGGTCAAAATGGCTGACTTGTGATCCTTTCCTTGTGGTTGACTCACGTCCCTTTGTGACCTCCCACCTTCCTCATATCCAGTTTTCTCAGTCCCCCCCATATCCTTAAGAGACAGTCTATTTAAAGAACAAGAACAGTTAACCATTTCATAGTCCTGATGGACCAAGATGTCCAAGTTGTGCATAACTTCATTCCTTTCTTTTCCAGCAATTATATCAGCCCAGTTGATTTCTTCTTCGGTCTCTTCTTCTGGGGGACTGGCGACATCATCACCGCAGAGAGGCATAGCGTCGGTGGGGGTTGCAACGCACTTCTGGATCAGAGTTTTGCTGTACTTAATACATAGAGAGCAATGAGTAGGACAAACACACACATACAAAAACATTCGCTAGCTTCGCTCAAAGCAAATCAATCCAACCACCAAGTCCCCATGGTCCCTAAATCCTGGATAAATACACAACATTGCGCTTTAACTAGGGCGCATACATGCCCCTCCTTTTGAGGCTAAAATATAGTCTAGAGCTATTTTATTCTGCGGGGCCATTAATTTAAACTAAACCTATTCTTGGTTAAATGAGTAAATGTCTGTGGTTGTATGATTTAGGATATCCCTGTAAACCTGTCATACAGTAACCCAACTCCTACATTTGGGAATAAATTCCCTGAACCTTATTCTTCCCATAGACTACTTTTTAGCACTTGTGTATTGGGTGTCTCTCTTTTGTTTCTAACTCTACCTGTGAGCAATTAACATAACCGTGTGTTTTACTGATAAAGCATTCTCCCACCGGGATATCATTCTTCAATAAGATTCTATTAACCTATAAATTCAAACAAAATAAACAAAGTTAAACAAATAATACCTTATACTATTTTGTCATCCTTATGGGACGCCACTTACACAAACATAATACAGCATACATTTGTAACTGAAAAATAATAAAAACCTGTAAAAATAAAAAGTTCAAAGTTCGTGTGTTGAGGCCTGGACATTTTTGCCTATAACCTTTCTCCCTTGATGATTAGTGGTCAGAGAGTATTGTGTCCATCAAAACACTTATTTGCAGGTGCTATGTTTTTATCTTTATTAGCTGTTTGTGCCGAGGCTGGCACTATTTTGACGTGCGTGATGTGTATCCATGATGATAAGACATTTTTACTGCAATGCTGGTGATGAGTAGTATTTAAATGGCCTTTTCATCTGGGATGAAGAGCGTGCTTGCGTAGAAAATGCTTGACCATTAACCCGTCTCGCGTAGGTGCACTTTCAGCTTTAACCTGTGCCTAGAAAGACTCAAAAATATATATTCGTTGCATGCAATACTTATTAATTGTTTTATTACCAATAACATGGTCCTTAATTCGTTACTTTGAACTACTGATGGTCATAACTCATCCCAAGGGTGTCTCATAGGGAGAGAATTTATACCTAGAAATAAATTCTTGTATTAATATGGTTACTACTATTATTAGCATCCGCATATTAAACAGAGATATTCCCTATCAACTCTCCTCAAAGTTTAAACTAAGCAACCAATGTAGACTTGACTTTGCTACAATCCAAGTTCCTAAAACTTGGTACCTCAGCATGTGCCAAACCAATTGCTTCCATAATCAACTCTATCCTGTCTGCAGCCCATAACCCTAAGACCTGGAAAACTGCTAGAGTTGTCCCAATCTTCAAAAATGGGGACAAAAACACTGTCTCAAACTACAAATCAATCTCTCTTCTCCCAATACACACTTACTCTCATTCATACCTAACTGCCATCTGCCAGTTTCTCTGATGCAAATGGTGTCAACCTTTTAGTCATTTAATACTAACTAACCTTAAAACTCGCCCCACAAGTCAAGCATCCCAACAGCCTGCACTCATGGCTATTGTCCAACACCCACAGTCACTCCTGGCTTTCACCTCAAACACTCCACTGTAACTATTCTGCTAAAAATGTGAAATGCCTTGTATATAATATATATACCCTGTTCACTTATGCAATTATATATCCCCTGTCCTTTAACTATATGTCCAGGACATACCCAAAAACAAATAAATGGTTACAAAATTATAAATTTGGCAGATATGATATATCCCTCAACATAGGGACGGCTTGCTACCTGCTTTGCTGTGACATCTGCAAAGGTATTATTATTTTTTACCAGGGGCCTGTCAGCCCTGTTAGTATGACAGGAACTTTTTATTACTGCAAGAGCCCTTGGAGTCAACATTGCTATAATAAATTCTGAACCTGCTGTGCATTGTGTATCATTTACAACATATCAAGTTCTTGACCCTCTATAGGGATTTCAGAAAGACCTTCAATAACCTATGTATGTATCTCCCCTCTTTTGTTCATATATTATCTATATATCTGAACAAAAATACAAAAATACAAAAATTGTTATGGAAACAGGTTGCTTGATATATAGCAAAATTAAACTGGTAAATAGATTTGTATGTGTAGTGACAATAAAAATATTTACTGCTTGTGTTAAAAGAAAAAGCCTGCAGTAGGTCTTTTAACAACTGTGGCATTTACAATATAGGAAAAATCCTGAAATCCTGAACAAAAGATTTCCTTTTAAAATAGACAAATAATTCTGAACTCTTTGCAAAGTGCTGAGCACATGGCCAGCATTAACTTTAAAAGACACTCTGACTTTAAAAAGAAAGAAATAATAATTTTCAAAGCGCCTTTTTTTTCTGGGAAAACAGCCAGAAACCTCAAAGTTACAAATAGCAGATAACGGGTTTCGCTGTCTAATTCATATTAACTGCATTTTGTATAGTCTTTCAAAAATTAAATAAAGGGAATATTTCAAATTACTTATAAACACCAAATCTATGCCAACAAGAGCATGCAATATTCTTCAACTCATTCCCCTGAATGCCTTCTGAAAGAAATCTCATATTCCTGCAAACTTCCATCAATACACCTTATGCTATCCCGTTTTAACTATGCCCTCTCTTAAGCTAAACAAAATATCTTCAAACATGCAACAGTTATACCATCACTAAAAAAACAGCAAGCTTGACCCTACCTGTCTTGTATGGCTTCTACACTGCTTATTTAACAGAGACAATTCTCGCTAAATTAACTAATGACCTCCATGCTGCTAAAGACAGATATCATCACACTCCGCTCACACCACGGACACCCTCCTTTTGAAGCGCTATGTACATTAATGGCGTTATATACATACTGTATATAATACAATATATTAATTGAAACAGTGCTTGTGAGCTCTTACCAGCATTTTAAACAAAAACATCTTAATCCTGTAGAAATAAAATTGAAATGTGTTATCTGACTGCTTTATGGAAAAAAAGACAGTTCTTCATTACCTTGTTCTCAAAAATAAACTGCTTAAGCACAGAGCTAGTTAATTTTAATGTGAATGCTTCACATTCTTTAAACTGTAAGGGAGAGGCTGTGACCCCTCCTTTTATTAAGATAGAAATACCACAAACGAAAAGAAATGTGTCCGGTTTAAAAAGTATCCGCCTGGCCAGGACGAATAAACCTTTCAAACTATAACCAGGGACAGAGCTGAATATATTCCCCTTTTGTTGTGAGGTGTTTCTCTCTATATTCGGTGTACATAGTTTAAATTATTCTACAATATCAATCTTCAAGTTCTGTGGCGTTAGAAATCTATTTGAACTCCTGGATTTCAAATGAGAAGATTTTTCCCAACTAGTCTCTGAGATGTTTTTTTGACCAAAGAACTGTCATTTTTGAGAAAAAATTAAATCTTTCAAAAATATTTCAAACATAGTTTAAATGATTCTACAATATCAACCTTCAAGTTATGTGGCGTTTGAAATCTATTTGGACAACTGGATTTCAAATGAGAAGATGTTTTCCAACTTGTCTTTGAGATTTTTTTTGACCAAAGAACTGCCATTTTTGACAAAAACTGAAACCTTTCAAAAATGTTCCAAACATAGTTAAAATAACTCTACAATATCAATCTTTAAATTCTGTGGTGTTAGAACCCTATTTGAACTCCTGGATTTCAAATGAGAAGATTTTTCCCAACTAGTCTCTGAGATGTTTTTTTGACCAAAGAACTGCCATTTTTGAGAAAAAATAAAATGTTTCAAAAATATTTCAAACATACAGTAGTTTAAATGATTCTACAATATCAATCTTCAAGTTCTGTGGCGTTCGAAATCTATTTGGACAACTGGATTTCAAATGAGAAGATGTTTTCCAACTTGTCTTTGAGTTTTTTTTTGACCAAAGAACTGCCATTTTTGACAAAAACTGAAACCTTTCAAAAATGTTCCAAACATAATTAAAATTACTCTACAATATCAATCTTTAAATTCTGTGGTGTTAGAACCCTATTTTAACTCCTGGATTTCAAATGAGAAGATTTTTCCCAACAAGTCTCTGAGATGTTTTTTTGACCAAAGAACTGCCATTTTTGAGAAAAAATTAAATCTTTCAAAAATATTTCAAACATAGTTTAAATGATTCTACAATATCAATCTTCAAGTTCTGTGGCGTTCGAAATCTATTTGGACAACTGGATTTCAAATGAGAAGATGTTTTCCAACTTATCTTTGAGATTTTTTTTGACCAAAGAACTGCCATTTTTGACAAAAACTGAAACCTTTCAAAAATGTTCCAAACATAGTTAAAATAACTCTACAATATCAATCTTTAAATTCTGTGGTGTTAGAACCCTATTTGAACTCCTGGATTTCAAATGAGAAGATTTTTCCCAACTAGTCTCTGAGATGTTTTTTTGACCAAAGAACTGCCATTTTTGAGAAAAAATAAAATGTTTCAAAAATATTTCAAACATACAGTAGTTTAAATGATTCTACAATATCAATCTTCAAGTTCTGTGGTGTTCGAAATCTATTTGGACAACTGGATTTCAAATGAGAAGATGTTTTCCAACTTGTCTTTGAGGTTTTTTTTGACCAAAGAACTGCCATTTTTGACAAAAACTGAAACCTTTCAAAAATGTTCCAAACATAATTAAAATTACTCTACAATATCAATCTTTAAATTCTGTGGTGTTAGAACCCTATTTTAACTCCTGGATTTCAAATGAGAAGATTTTTCCCAACAAGTCTCTGAGATGTTTTTTTGACCAAAGAACTGCCATTTTTGAGAAAAAATTAAATCTTTCAAAAATATTTCAAACATAGTTTAAATGATTCTACAATATCAATCTTCAAGTTCTGTGGCGTTAGAAATCTATTTGGACAACTGGATTTCAACTGAGAAGATGTTTTCCAACTTGTCATAGAGATTTTTTTTGACCAAAGAACTGCCATTTTTGACAAAAACTGAAACCTTTCAAAAATGTTCCAAACATAGTTAAAATTACTCTAAAATATCAATCTTTAAATTCTATGGTGTTAGAACCCTATTTGAACTCCTGGATTTCAAATGAGAAGATTTTTCCCAACTAGTCTCTGAGATGGTTTTTTGACCAAAGAACTGCCATTTTTGAGAAAAAATAAAATGTTTCAAAAATATTTCAAACATAGTTTAAATGATTCTACAATATCAATCTTCAAGTTCTGTGGCATTCGAAATCTATTTGGACAACTGGATTTCAACTGAGAAGATGTTTTCCAACTTGTCTTTGAGATTTTTTTTGACCAAAGAACTGCCATTTTTGACAAAAACTGAAACCTTTCAAAAATGTTCCAAACATAGTTAAAATTACTCTACAATATCAATCTTTAAATTCTGTGGTGTTAGAACCCTATTTGAACTCCTGGATTTCAAATGAGAAGATTTTTCCCAACTAGTCTCTGAGATGTTTTTTTGACCAAAGAACTGACATTTTTGACAAAAACTGAAACATTTCAAAAATATTTCAAACATAGTTTAAATTATTCTACAATATCATTCTTCAAGTTCTGTGGCGTTAGAAATCTATTTGAACTCCTGGATTTCAAATGAGAAGATTTTTCCCAACTAGTCTCTGAGATGTTTTTTTGACCAAAGAACTGCCATTTTTGAGAAAAAATAAAATGTTTCAAAAATATTTCAAACATACTGTAGTTTAAATGATTCTACAATATCAATCTTCAAGTTCTGTGGCGTTCGAAATCTATTTGGACAACTGGATTTCAACTGAGAAGATGTTTTCCAACTTGTCTTTGAGATTTTCTTTGACCAAAGAACTGCCATATTTGACAAAAACTGAAACCTTTCAAAAATGTTCCAAACATAGTTAAAATTACTCTACAATATCAATCTTTAAATTCTGTGGTGTTAGAACCCTATTTGAACTCCTGGATTTCAAAATGAGAAGATTTTTCCCAACTAGTCTCTGAGATGTTTTTTTGACCAAAGAACTGCCATTTTTGAGAAAAAATTAAATCTTTCAAAAATATTTCAAACATAGTTTAAATGATCCTACAATATAATCTTCAAGTTCTGTGGCGTTCGAAATCTATTTGGACAACTGGATTTCAACTGAGAAGATGTTTTCCAACTTGTCATTGAGATTTTTTTTGACCAAAGAACTGCCATTTTTGACAAAAACTGAAACCTTTCAAAAATGTTCCAAACATAGTTAAAATTACTCTACAATATCAATCTTTAAATTCTGTGGTGTTAGAACCCTATTTGAACTCCTGGATTTCAAATGAGAAGATTTTTCCCAACTAGTCTCTGAGATGTTTTTTTGACCAAACAACTGTCATTTTAGAGAAAAAAGAAAATCTTTCAAAAATATTTCAAACATAGTTAAATTATTCTACAATATCAATCTTCAAGTTTTGTGGCGTTAGAAATCTATTTGAACTCCTGGATTTCAAATGAGAAGATTTTTCCCAACTAGTCTCTGAGATGTTTTTTTGACCAAACAACTGTTATTTTAGAGAAAAAATTAAATCTTTCAAAAATATTTCAAACATAGTTTAAATGATTCTACAATATCAATCTTCAAGTTCTGTGGCGTTCGAAATCTATTTGGACAACTGGATTTCAAATGAGAAGATGTTTTCCAACTTGTCTTTGAGATTTTTTTTGACCAAAGAACTGCCATTTTTGACAAAAACTGAAACCTTTCAAAAATGTTCCAAACATAGTTAAAATTACTCTACAATATCAATCTTTAAATTCTGTGGTGTTAGAACCCTATTTGAACTCCTGGATTTCAAATGAGAAGATTTTTCCCAACTAGTCTCTGAGATGTTTTTTTGACCAAAGAACTGCCATTTTTGACAAAAACTGAAACCTTTCAAAAATGTTCCAAACATAGTTAAAATAACTCTACAATATCAATCTTTAAATTCTGTGGTGTTAGAACCCTATTTGAACTCCTGGATTTCAAATGAGAAGATTTTTCCCAACTAGTCTCTGAGATGTTTTTTTGACCAAAGAACTGCCATTTTTGAGAAAAAATTAAATCTTTCAAAAATATTTCAAACAGAGTTTAAATGATTCTACAATATCAATCTTCAAGTTCTGTGGCGTTAGAAATCTATTTGGACAACTGGATTTTAACTGAGAAGATGTTTTCCAACTTGTCTTTGAGATTTTTTTTTGACCAAAGAACTGCCATTTTTGACAAAAACTGAAACCTTTCAAAAATGTTCCAAACATAGTTAAAATTACTCTACAATATGAATATTTAAATTCTGTGGTGTTAGAACCCCATTTGAACTCCTGGATTTCAAATGAGACGATTTTTCCCAACTAGTCTCTGAGATGTTTTTTTGACCAAAGAACTGCCATTTTTGAGAAAAAATAAAATGTTTAAAAAATATTTCAAACATAGTTTAAATGATTCTACAATATCAATCTTCAAGTTCTGTGGCGTTCGAAATCTATTTGGACAACTGGATTTCAACTGAGAAGATGTTTTCCAACTTGTCTTTGAGATTTTTTTGACCAAAGAACTGCCATTTTTGACAAAAACTGAAATCTTTCAAAAATGTTCCAAACATAGTTAAAATTACTCTACAATATCAATCTTTAAATTCTGTGGTGTTAGAACCCTATTTGAACTCCTGGATTTCAAATGAGACGATTTTTCCCAACTAGTCTCTGAGATGTTTTTTTGACCAAAGAACTGCCCTTTTTGAGAAAAAATTAAATATTTCAAAAATATTTCAAACATAGTTTAAATGATTCTACAATATCAATCTTCAAGTTATGTGGCGTTTGAAATCTATTTGGACAACTGGATTTCAACTGAGAAGATGTTTTCCAACTTGTCTTTGAGATTTTTTTTGACCAAAGAACTGCCATTTTTGACAAAAACTGAAATCTTTCAAAAATGTTCCAAACATACTGCACCGACACACTTTATTCGAGCAAATACCCGGTATGTACCTGGCAGATACCTGGAATGCGCCGCTCCTCACCTCTGACAAGCCCCGTTGCATTTGCCTTCCCAGCCTGGGTTCATGCCTGGCTGATGGGCGGCTGATCTGTTAAATGATAATGATTAGGATTTAATAGGCTGCAATGCTTCGCGTGTTTACCAGATGGCATAAATTCATGAATTGTAATGCAGTATATATATATATGTACTGTGCAGTATTGCAGCCAACGGGAATAAAATGCTTCAATCCCTGCCGGAAAATACCTCAATGCACTCGGGCAGAAAAAAGTCACAAACCTCAATACACCCGGGTATACCCGAATTCGTGGGACTAGCCGAGCTCGAATAAAGTGTGTCGCCAGTGTAGTTAAAATTACTCTACAATATCAATCTTTAAATTCTGTGGTGTTAGAACCCTATTTGAACTCCTGGATTTCAAAATGAGAAGATTTTTCCCAACTAGTCTCTGAGATGTTTTTTTGACCAAAGAACTGCCATTTTTGAGAAAAAATAAAATGTTTCAAAAATGTTCCAAACATAGTTAAAATTACTCTACAATATCAATCTTTAAATTCTGTGGTGTTAGAACCCTATTTGAACTCCTGGATTTCAAATGAGAAGATTTTTCCCAACTAGTCTCTGAGATGTTTTTTTGACCAAAGAACTGACATTTTTGACAAAAACTGAAACATTTCAAAAATATTTCAAACATAGTTTAAATTATTCTACAATATCAATCTTCAAGTTCTGTGGCGTTAGAAATCTATTTGAACTCCTGGATTTCAAATGAGACGATTTTTCCCAACTAGTCTCTGAGATGTTTTTTTGACCAAAGAACTGCCATTTTTGAGAAAAAATAAAATGTTTCAAAAATATTTCAAACATACTGCACCGACACACTTTATTCGAGCAAATACCCGGTATGTACCTGGCAGATACCTGGAATGCGCCGCTCCTCACCTCTGACAAGCCCCGTTGCGTTTGCCTTCCCAGCCTGGGTTCATGCCTGGCTGACGGGCGGCTGATCTGTTAAATGATAATGATTAGGATTATTTAATAGGCTGCAATGCTTCGCGTGTCTACCAGATGGCATAAATTCATGAATTGTAATGCAGTATATATATATATACTGTGCAGTATTGCAGCCAGCGGGAATAAAATGCTTCAATCCCTGCCTGGAAAATACCTCAATGCACTCGGGCAGAAAACAGTCACAAACCTCAATACACCCGGGTATACCCGAATTCGTGGGACTAGCCGAGCTCGAATAAAGTGTGTCGCCAGTGTAGTTTAAATGATTCTACAATATCAATCTTCAAGTTCTGTGGCGTTCGAAATCTATTTGGACAACTGGATTTCAACTGAGAAGATGTTTTCCAACTTGTCTTTGAGATTTTTTTTGACCAAAGAACTGCCATTTTTGACAAAAACTGAAATCTTTCAAAAATGTTCCAAACATAGTTAAAATTACTCTACAATATCAATCTTTAAATTCTGTGGTGTTAGAACCCTATTTGAACTCCTGGATTTCAAATGAGACGATTTTTCCCAACTAGTCTCTGAGATGTTTTTTTGACCAAAGAACTGCCCTTTTTGAGAAAAAATTAAATATTTCAAAAATATTTCAAACATAGTTTAAATGATTCTACAATATCAACCTTCAAGTTATGTGGCGTTTGAAATCTATTTGGACAACTGGATTTCAACTGAGAAGATGTTTTCCAACTTGTCTTTGAGATTTTTTTTGACCAAAGAACTGCCATTTTTGACAAAAACTGAAACCTTTCAAAAATGTTCCAAACATAGTTAAAATTACTCTACAATATCAATCTTTAAATTCTGTGGTGTTAGAACCCTATTTGAACTCCTGGATTTCAAATGAGAAGATTTTTCCCAACTAGTCTCTGAGATGTTTTTTTGACCAAAGAACTGCCATTTTTGAGAAAAAATTAAATCTTTCAAAAATATTTCAAACATAGTTTAAATGATTCTACAATATCAATCTTCAAGTTCTGTGGCGTTCGAAATCTATTTGGACAACAGGATTTCAAATGAGAAGATGTTTTCCAACTTGTCGTTGAGATTTTTTTTGACCAAAGAACTGCCATTTTTGACAAAAACTGAAACCTTTCAAAAATGTTCCAAACATAGTTAAAATTACTCTACAATATCAATCTTTAAATTCTGTGGTGTTAGAACCCTATTTGAACTCCTGGATTTCAACTGAGAAGATTTTTCCCAACTAGTCTCTGAGATGTTTTTTTGACCAAAGAACTGCCATTTTTGACAAAAACTGAAACCTTTCAAAAATGTTCCAAACATAGTTAAAATAACTCTACAATATCAATCTTTAAATTCTGTGGTGTTAGAACCCTATTTGAACTCCTGGATTTCAAATGAGAAGATTTTTCCCAACTAGTCTCTGAGATGTTTTTTTGACCAAAGAACTGCCATTTTTGAGAAAAAATTAAATCTTTCAAAAATATTTCAAACAGAGTTTAAATGATTCTACAATATCAATCTTCAAGTTCTGTGGCGTTAGAAATCTATTTGGACAACTGGATTTTAACTGAGAAGATGTTTTCCAACTTGTCTTTGAGATTTTTTTTGACCAAAGAACTGCCATTTTTGACAAAAACTGAAACCTTTCAAAAATGTTCCAAACATAGTTAAAATTACTCTACAATATGAATCTTTAAATTCTGTGGTGTTAGAACCCCATTTGAACTCCTGGATTTCAAATGAGACGATTTTTCCCAACTAGTCTCTGAGATGTTTTTTTGACCAAAGAACTGCCATTTTTGAGAAAAAATAAAATGTTTAAAAAATATTTCAAACATAGTTTAAATGATTCTACAATATCAATCTTCAAGTTCTGTGGCGTTCGAAATCTATTTGGACAACTGGATTTCAACTGAGAAGATGTTTTCCAACTTGTCTTTGAGATTTTTTTGACCAAAGAACTGCCATTTTTGACAAAAACTGAAATCTTTCAAAAATGTTCCAAACATAGTTAAAATTACTCTACAATATCAATCTTTAAATTCTGTGGTGTTAGAACCCTATTTGAACTCCTGGATTTCAAATGAGACGATTTTTCCCAACTAGTCTCTGAGATGTTTTTTTGACCAAAGAACTGCCCTTTTTGAGAAAAAATTAAATATTTCAAAAATATTTCAAACATAGTTTAAATGATTCTACAATATCAATCTTCAAGTTATGTGGCGTTTGAAATCTATTTGGACAACTGGATTTCAACTGAGAAGATGTTTTCCAACTTGTCTTTGAGATTTTTTTTGACCAAAGAACTGCCATTTTTGACAAAAACTGAAATCTTTCAAAAATGTTCCAAACATAGTTAAAATTACTCTACAATATCAATCTTTAAATTCTGTGGTGTTAGAACCCTATTTGAACTCCTGGATTTCAAAATGAGAAGATTTTTCCCAACTAGTCTCTGAGATGTTTTTTTGACCAAAGAACTGCCATTTTTGAGAAAAAATAAAATGTTTCAAAAATGTTCCAAACATAGTTAAAATTACTCTACAATATCAATCTTTAAATTCTGTGGTGTTAGAACCCTATTTGAACTCCTGGATTTCAAATGAGAAGATTTTTCCCAACTAGTCTCTGAGATGTTTTTTTGACCAAAGAACTGACATTTTTGACAAAAACTGAAACATTTCAAAAATATTTCAAACATAGTTTAAATTATTCTACAATATCAATCTTCAAGTTCTGTGGCGTTAGAAATCTATTTGAACTCCTGGATTTCAAATGAGACGATTTTTCCCAACTAGTCTCTGAGATGTTTTTTTGACCAAAGAACTGCCATTTTTGAGAAAAAATAAAATGTTTCAAAAATATTTCAAACATAGTTTAAATGATTCTACAATATCAATCTTCAAGTTCTGTGGCGTACGAAATCTATTTGGACAACTGGATTTCAACTGAGAAGATGTTTTCCAACTTGTCTTTGAGATTTTTTTTGACCAAAGAACTGCCATTTTTGACAAAAACTGAAATCTTTCAAAAATGTTCCAAACATAGTTAAAATTACTCTACAATATCAATCTTTAAATTCTGTGGTGTTAGAACCCTATTTGAACTCCTGGATTTCAAATGAGACGATTTTTCCCAACTAGTCTCTGAGATGTTTTTTTGACCAAAGAACTGCCCTTTTTGAGAAAAAATTAAATATTTCAAAAATATTTCAAACATAGTTTAAATGATTCTACAATATCAACCTTCAAGTTATGTGGCGTTTGAAATCTATTTGGACAACTGGATTTCAACTGAGAAGATGTTTTCCAACTTGTCTTTGAGATTTTTTTTGACCAAAGAACTGCCATTTTTGACAAAAACTGAAACCTTTCAAAAATGTTCCAAACATAGTTAAAATTACTCTACAATATCAATCTTTAAATTCTGTGGTGTTAGAACCCTATTTGAACTCCTGGATTTCAAATGAGAAGATTTTTCCCAACTAGTCTCTGAGATGTTTTTTTGACCAAAGAACTGCCATTTTTGAGAAAAAATTAAATCTTTCAAAAATATTTCAAACATAGTTTAAATGATTCTACAATATCAATCTTCAAGTTCTGTGGCGTTCGAAATCTATTTGGACAACAGGATTTCAAATGAGAAGATGTTTTCCAAGTTGTCGTTGAGATTTTTTTTGACCAAAGAACTGCCATTTTTGACAAAAACTGAAACCTTTCAAAAATGTTCCAAACATAGTTAAAATTACTCTACAATATCAATCTTTAAATTCTGTGGTGTTAGAACCCTATTTGAACTCCTGGATTTCAAAATGAGAAGATTTTTCCCAACTAGTCTCTGAGATGTTTTTTTGACCAAAGAACTGCCATTTTTGAGAAAAAATTAAATCTTTCAAAAATATTTCAAACAGAGTTTAAATGATTCTACAATATCAATCTTCAAGTTCTGTGGCGTTCGAAATCTATTTGGACAACAGGATTTCAAATGAGAAGATGTTTTCCAACTTGTCTTTGAGATTTTTTTTGACCAAAGAACTGCCATTTTTGACAAAAACTGAAACCTTTCAAAAATGTTCCAAACATAGTTAAAATTACTCTACAATATCAATCTTTAAATTCTGTGGTGTTAGAACCCTATTTGAACTCCTGGATTTCAAAATGAGAAGATTTTTCCCAACTAGTCTCTGAGATGTTTTTTTGACCAAAGAACTGCCATTTTTGAGAAAAAATAAAATGTTTCAAAAATGTTCCAAATATAGTTAAAATTACTCTACAATATCAAACTTTAAATTCTGTGGTGTTAGAACCCTATTTGAACTCCTGGATTTCAAAATGAGAAGATTTTTCCCAACTAGTCTCTGAGATGTTTTTTTGACCAAAGAACTGACATTTTTGACAAAAACTGAAACATTTAAAAAATATTTCAAACATAGTTTAAATTATTCTACAATATCAATCTTCAAGTTCTGTGGCGTTAGAAATCTATTTGAACTCCTGGATTTCAAATGAGAAGATTTTTCCCAACTTGTCTCTGAGATGTTTTTTTGACCAAAGAACTGCCATTTTTGAGAAAAAATAAAATGTTTCAAAAATATTTCAAACATACTGTAGTTTAAATGATTCTACAATATCAATCTTCAAGTTCTGTGGCGTTCGAAATCTATTTGGACAACTGGATTTCAACTGAGAAGATGTTTTCCAACTTGTCTTTGAGATTTTCTTTGACCAAAGAACTGCCATATTTGACAAAAACTGAAACCTTTCAAAAATGTTCCAAACATAGTTAAAATTACTCTACAATATCAATCTTTAAATTCTGTGGTGTTAGAACCCTATTTGAACTCCTGGATTTCAAAATGAGAAGATTTTTCCCAACTAGTCTCTGAGATGTTTTTTTGACCAAAGAACTGCCATTTTTGAGAAAAAATTAAATCTTTCAAAAATATTTCAAACATAGTTTAAATGATCCTACAATATAATCTTCAAGTTCTGTGGCGTTCGAAATCTATTTGGACAACTGGATTTCAACTGAGAAGATGTTTTCCAACTTGTCATTGAGATTTTTTTTGACCAAAGAACTGCCATTTTTGACAAAAACTGAAACCTTTCAAAAATGTTCCAAACATAGTTAAAATTACTCTACAATATCAATCTTTAAATTCTGTGGTGTTAGAACCCTATTTGAACTCCTGGATTTCAAATGAGAAGATTTTTCCCAACTAGTCTCTGAGATGTTTTTTTGACCAAACAACTGTCATTTTAGAGAAAAAAGAAAATCTTTCAAAAATATTTCAAACATAGTTAAATTATTCTACAATATCAATCTTCAAGTTTTGTGGCGTTAGAAATCTATTTGAACTCCTGGATTTCAAATGAGAAGATTTTTCAAAACTAGTCTCTGAGATGTTTTTTTGACCAAACAACTGTCATTTTAGAGAAAAAATTAAATCTTTCAAAAATATTTCAAACATAGTTTAAATGATTCTACAATATCAATCTTCAAGTTCTGTGGCGTTCGAAATCTATTTGGACAACTGGATTTCAAATGAGAAGATGTTTTCCAACTTGTCTTTGAGATTTTTTTTGACCAAAGAACTGCCATTTTTGACAAAAACTGAAACCTTTCAAAAATGTTCCAAACATAGTTAAAATTACTATACAATATCAATCTTTAAATTCTGTGGTGTTAGAACCCTATTTGAACTCCTGGATTTCAAATGAGAATATTTTTCCCAACTAGTCTCTGAGATGTTTTTTTGACCAAAGAACTGCCATTTTTGACAAAAACTGAAACCTTTCAAAAATGTTCCAAACATAGTTAAAATAACTCTACAATATCAATCTTTAAATTCTGTGGTGTTAGAACCCTATTTGAACTCCTGGATTTCAAATGAGAAGATTTTTCCCAACTAGTCTCTGAGATGTTTTTTTGACCAAAGAACTGCCATTTTTGAGAAAAAATTAAATCTTTCAAAAATATTTCAAACAGAGTTTAAATGATTCTACAATATCAATCTTCAAGTTCTGTGGCGTTAGAAATCTATTTGGACAACTGGATTTTAACTGAGAAGATGTTTTCCAACTTGTCTTTGAGATTTTTTTTGACCAAAGAACTGCCATTTTTGACAAAAACTGAAACCTTTCAAAAATGTTCCAAACATAGTTAAAATTACTCTACAATATGAATCTTTAAATTCTGTGGTGTTAGAACCCCATTTGAACTCCTGGATTTCAAATGAGACGATTTTTCCCAACTAGTCTCTGAGATGTTTTTTTGACCAAAGAACTGCCCTTTTTGAGAAAAAATTAAATATTTCAAAAATATTTCAAACATAGTTTAAATGATTCTACAATATCAATCTTCAAGTTATGTGGCATTTGAAATCTATTTGGACAACTGGATTTCAACTGAGAAGATGTTTTCCAACTTGTCTTTGAGATTTTTTTTGACCAAAGAACTGCCATTTTTGACAAAAACTGAAATCTTTCAAAAATGTTCCAAACATAGTTAAAATTACTCTACAATATCAATCTTTAAATTCTGTGGTGTTAGAACCCTATTTGAACTCCTGGATTTCAAATGAGACGATTTTTCCCAACTAGTCTCTGAGATGTTTTTTTGACCAAAGAACTGCCCTTTTTGAGAAAAAATTAAATATTTCAAAAATATTTCAAACATAGTTTAAATGATTCTACAATATCAACCTTCAAGTTATGTGGCGTTTGAAATCTATTTGGACAACTGGATTTCAACTGAGAAGATGTTTTCCAACTTGTCTTTGAGATTTTTTTTGACCAAAGAACTGCCATTTTTGACAAAAACTGAAACCTTTCAAAAATGTTCCAAACATAGTTAAAATTACTCTACAATATCAATCTTTAAATTCTGTGGTGTTAGAACCCTATTTGAACTCCTGGATTTCAAATGAGAAGATTTTTCCCAACTAGTCTCTGAGATGTTTTTTTGACCAAAGAACTGCCATTTTTGAGAAAAAATTAAATCTTTCAAAAATATTTCAAACATAGTTTAAATGATTCTACAATATCAATCTTCAAGTTCTGTGGCGTTCGAAATCTATTTGGACAACAGGATTTCAAATGAGAAGATGTTTTCCAAGTTGTCGTTGAGATTTTTTTTGACCAAAGAACTGCCATTTTTGACAAAAACTGAAACCTTTCAAAAATGTTCCAAACATAGTTAAAATTACTCTACAATATCAATCTTTAAATTCTGTGGTGTTAGAACCCTATTTGAACTCCTGGATTTCAAAATGAGAAGATTTTTCCCAACTAGTCTCTGAGATGTTTTTTTGACCAAAGAACTGCCATTTTTGAGAAAAAATTAAATCTTTCAAAAATATTTCAAACAGAGTTTAAATGATTCTACAATATCAATCTTCAAGTTCTGTGGCGTTCGAAATCTATTTGGACAACAGGATTTCAAATGAGAAGATGTTTTCCAACTTGTCTTTGAGATTTTTTTTGACCAAAGAACTGCCATTTTTGACAAAAACTGAAACCTTTCAAAAATGTTCCAAACATAGTTAAAATTACTCTACAATATCAATCTTTAAATTCTGTGGTGTTAGAACCCTATTTGAACTCCTGGATTTCAAAATGAGAAGATTTTTCCCAACTAGTCTCTGAGATGTTTTTTTGACCAAAGAACTGCCATTTTTGAGAAAAAATAAAATGTTTCAAAAATGTTCCAAATATAGTTAAAATTACTCTACAATATCAAACTTTAAATTCTGTGGTGTTAGAACCCTATTTGAACTCCTGGATTTCAAAATGAGAAGATTTTTCCCAACTAGTCTCTGAGATGTTTTTTTGACCAAAGAACTGACATTTTTGACAAAAACTGAAACATTTAAAAAATATTTCAAACATAGTTTAAATTATTCTACAATATCAATCTTCAAGTTCTGTGGCGTTAGAAATCTATTTGAACTCCTGGATTTCAAATGAGAAGATTTTTCCCAACTTGTCTCTGAGATGTTTTTTTGACCAAAGAACTGCCATTTTTGAGAAAAAATAAAATGTTTCAAAAATATTTCAAACATACTGTAGTTTAAATGATTCTACAATATCAATCTTCAAGTTCTGTGGCGTTCGAAATCTATTTGGACAACTGGATTTCAACTGAGAAGATGTTTTCCAACTTGTCTTTGAGATTTTCTTTGACCAAAGAACTGCCATATTTGACAAAAACTGAAACCTTTCAAAAATGTTCCAAACATAGTTAAAATTACTCTACAATATCAATCTTTAAATTCTGTGGTGTTAGAACCCTATTTGAACTCCTGGATTTCAAAATGAGAAGATTTTTCCCAACTAGTCTCTGAGATGTTTTTTTGACCAAAGAACTGCCATTTTTGAGAAAAAATTAAATCTTTCAAAAATATTTCAAACATAGTTTAAATGATCCTACAATATAATCTTCAAGTTCTGTGGCGTTCGAAATCTATTTGGACAACTGGATTTCAACTGAGAAGATGTTTTCCAACTTGTCATTGAGATTTTTTTTGACCAAAGAACTGCCATTTTTGACAAAAACTGAAACCTTTCAAAAATGTTCCAAACATAGTTAAAATTACTCTACAATATCAATCTTTAAATTCTGTGGTGTTAGAACCCTATTTGAACTCCTGGATTTCAAATGAGAAGATTTTTCCCAACTAGTCTCTGAGATGTTTTTTTGACCAAACAACTGTCATTTTAGAGAAAAAAGAAAATCTTTCAAAAATATTTCAAACATAGTTAAATTATTCTACAATATCAATCTTCAAGTTTTGTGGCGTTAGAAATCTATTTGAACTCCTGGATTTCAAATGAGAAGATTTTTCAAAACTAGTCTCTGAGATGTTTTTTTGACCAAACAACTGTCATTTTAGAGAAAAAATTAAATCTTTCAAAAATATTTCAAACATAGTTTAAATGATTCTACAATATCAATCTTCAAGTTCTGTGGCGTTCGAAATCTATTTGGACAACTGGATTTCAAATGAGAAGATGTTTTCCAACTTGTCTTTGAGATTTTTTTTGACCAAAGAACTGCCATTTTTGACAAAAACTGAAACCTTTCAAAAATGTTCCAAACATAGTTAAAATTACTATACAATATCAATCTTTAAATTCTGTGGTGTTAGAACCCTATTTGAACTCCTGGATTTCAAATGAGAATATTTTTCCCAACTAGTCTCTGAGATGTTTTTTTGACCAAAGAACTGCCATTTTTGACAAAAACTGAAACCTTTCAAAAATGTTCCAAACATAGTTAAAATAACTCTACAATATCAATCTTTAAATTCTGTGGTGTTAGAACCCTATTTGAACTCCTGGATTTCAAATGAGAAGATTTTTCCCAACTAGTCTCTGAGATGTTTTTTTGACCAAAGAACTGCCATTTTTGAGAAAAAATTAAATCTTTCAAAAATATTTCAAACAGAGTTTAAATGATTCTACAATATCAATCTTCAAGTTCTGTGGCGTTAGAAATCTATTTGGACAACTGGATTTTAACTGAGAAGATGTTTTCCAACTTGTCTTTGAGATTTTTTTTGACCAAAGAACTGCCATTTTTGACAAAAACTGAAACCTTTCAAAAATGTTCCAAACATAGTTAAAATTACTCTACAATATGAATCTTTAAATTCTGTGGTGTTAGAACCCCATTTGAACTCCTGGATTTCAAATGAGACGATTTTTCCCAACTAGTCTCTGAGATGTTTTTTTGACCAAAGAACTGCCCTTTTTGAGAAAAAATTAAATATTTCAAAAATATTTCAAACATAGTTTAAATGATTCTACAATATCAATCTTCAAGTTATGTGGCATTTGAAATCTATTTGGACAACTGGATTTCAACTGAGAAGATGTTTTCCAACTTGTCTTTGAGATTTTTTTTGACCAAAGAACTGCCATTTTTGACAAAAACTGAAATCTTTCAAAAATGTTCCAAACATAGTTAAAATTACTCTACAATATCAATCTTTAAATTCTGTGGTGTTAGAACCCTATTTGAACTCCTGGATTTCAAAATGAGAAGATTTTTCCCAACTAGTCTCTGAGATGTTTTTTTGACCAAAGAACTGCCATTTTTGAGAAAAAATAAAATGTTTCAAAAATGTTCCAAACATAGTTAAAATTACTCTACAATATCAATCTTTAAATTCTGTGGTGTTAGAACCCTATTTGAACTCCTGGATTTCAAATGAGAAGATTTTTCCCAACTAGTCTCTGAGATGTTTTTTTGACCAAAGAACTGACATTTTTGACAAAAACTGAAACATTTCAAAAATATTTCAAACATAGTTTAAATTATTCTACAATATCAATCTTCAAGTTCTGTGGCGTTAGAAATCTATTTGAACTCCTGGATTTCAAATGAGACGATTTTTCCCAACTAGTCTCTGAGATGTTTTTTTGACCAAAGAACTGCCATTTTTGAGAAAAAATAAAATGTTTCAAAAATATTTCAAACATAGTTTAAATGATTCTACAATATCAATCTTCAAGTTCTGTGGCGTTCGAAATCTATTTGGACAACTGGATTTCAACTGAGAAGATGTTTTCCAACTTGTCTTTGAGATTTTTTTTGACCAAAGAACTGCCATTTTTGACAAAAACTGAAATCTTTCAAAAATGTTCCAAACATAGTTAAAATTACTCTACAATATCAATCTTTAAATTCTGTGGTGTTAGAACCCTATTTGAACTCCTGGATTTCAAATGAGACGATTTTTCCCAACTAGTCTCTGAGATGTTTTTTTGACCAAAGAACTGCCCTTTTTGAGAAAAAATTAAATATTTCAAAAATATTTCAAACATAGTTTAAATGATTCTACAATATCAACCTTCAAGTTATGTGGCGTTTGAAATCTATTTGGACAACTGGATTTCAACTGAGAAGATGTTTTCCAACTTGTCTTTGAGATTTTTTTTGACCAAAGAACTGCCATTTTTGACAAAAACTGAAACCTTTCAAAAATGTTCCAAACATAGTTAAAATTACTCTACAATATCAATCTTTAAATTCTGTGGTGTTAGAACCCTATTTGAACTCCTGGATTTCAAATGAGAAGATTTTTCCCAACTAGTCTCTGAGATGTTTTTTTGACCAAAGAACTGCCATTTTTGAGAAAAAATTAAATCTTTCAAAAATATTTCAAACATAGTTTAAATGATTCTACAATATCAATCTTCAAGTTCTGTGGCGTTCGAAATCTATTTGGACAACAGGATTTCAAATGAGAAGATGTTTTCCAACTTGTCGTTGAGATTTTTTTTGACCAAAGAACTGCCATTTTTGACAAAAACTGAAACCTTTCAAAAATGTTCCAAACATAGTTAAAATTACTCTACAATATCAATCTTTAAATTCTGTGGTGTTAGAACCCTATTTGAACTCCTGGATTTCAAATGAGACGATTTTTCCCAACTAGTCTCTGAGATGTTTTTTTGACCAAAGAACTGCCCTTTTTGAGAAAAAATTAAATATTTCAAAAATATTTCAAACATAGTTTAAATGATTCTACAATATCAACCTTCAAGTTATGTGGCGTTTGAAATCTATTTGGACAACTGGATTTCAACTGAGAAGATGTTTTCCAACTTGTCTTTGAGATTTTTTTTGACCAAAGAACTGCCATTTTTGACAAAAACTGAAACCTTTCAAAAATGTTCCAAACATAGTTAAAATTACTCTACAATATCAATCTTTAAATTCTGTGGTGTTAGAACCCTATTTGAACTCCTGGATTTCAACTGAGAAGATTTTTCCCAACTAGTCTCTGAGATGTTTTTTTGACCAAAGAACTGCCATTTTTGACAAAAACTGAAACCTTTCAAAAATGTTCCAAACATAGTTAAAATAACTCTACAATATCAATCTTTAAATTCTGTGGTGTTAGAACCCTATTTGAACTCCTGGATTTCAAATGAGAAGATTTTTCCCAACTAGTCTCTGAGATGTTTTTTTGACCAAAGAACTGCCATTTTTGAGAAAAAATTAAATCTTTCAAAAATATTTCAAACAGAGTTTAAATGATTCTACAATATCAATCTTCAAGTTCTGTGGCGTTAGAAATCTATTTGGACAACTGGATTTTAACTGAGAAGATGTTTTCCAACTTGTCTTTGAGATTTTTTTTGACCAAAGAACTGCCATTTTTGACAAAAACTGAAACCTTTCAAAAATGTTCCAAACATAGTTAAA
Organism: Ascaphus truei; assembly: GCF_040206685.1. Taxonomy (NCBI): domain Eukaryota; kingdom Metazoa; phylum Chordata; class Amphibia; order Anura; family Ascaphidae; genus Ascaphus; species Ascaphus truei. The sequence goes on along the minus strand of NC_134490.1, from coordinate 44,119,977 downwards.
ATTACTCTACAATATGAATCTTTAAATTCTGTGGTGTTAGAACCCCATTTGAACTCCTGGATTTCAAATGAGACGATTTTTCCCAACTAGTCTCTGAGATGTTTTTTTGACCAAAGAACTGCCATTTTTGAGAAAAAATAAAATGTTTAAAAAATATTTCAAACATAGTTTAAATGATTCTACAATATCAATCTTCAAGTTCTGTGGCGTTCGAAATCTATTTGGACAACTGGATTTCAACTGAGAAGATGTTTTCCAACTTGTCTTTGAGATTTTTTTGACCAAAGAACTGCCATTTTTGACAAAAACTGAAATCTTTCAAAAATGTTCCAAACATAGTTAAAATTACTCTACAATATCAATCTTTAAATTCTGTGGTGTTAGAACCCTATTTGAACTCCTGGATTTCAAATGAGACGATTTTTCCCAACTAGTCTCTGAGATGTTTTTTTGACCAAAGAACTGCCCTTTTTGAGAAAAAATTAAATATTTCAAAAATATTTCAAACATAGTTTAAATGATTCTACAATATCAATCTTCAAGTTATGTGGCGTTTGAAATCTATTTGGACAACTGGATTTCAACTGAGAAGATGTTTTCCAACTTGTCTTTGAGATTTTTTTTGACCAAAGAACTGCCATTTTTGACAAAAACTGAAATCTTTCAAAAATGTTCCAAACATAGTTAAAATTACTCTACAATATCAATCTTTAAATTCTGTGGTGTTAGAACCCTATTTGAACTCCTGGATTTCAAAATGAGAAGATTTTTCCCAACTAGTCTCTGAGATGTTTTTTTGACCAAAGAACTGCCATTTTTGAGAAAAAATAAAATGTTTCAAAAATGTTCCAAACATAGTTAAAATTACTCTACAATATCAATCTTTAAATTCTGTGGTGTTAGAACCCTATTTGAACTCCTGGATTTCAAATGAGAAGATTTTTCCCAACTAGTCTCTGAGATGTTTTTTTGACCAAAGAACTGACATTTTTGACAAAAACTGAAACATTTCAAAAATATTTCAAACATAGTTTAAATTATTCTACAATATCAATCTTCAAGTTCTGTGGCGTTAGAAATCTATTTGAACTCCTGGATTTCAAATGAGACGATTTTTCCCAACTAGTCTCTGAGATGTTTTTTTGACCAAAGAACTGCCATTTTTGAGAAAAAATAAAATGTTTCAAAAATATTTCAAACATAGTTTAAATGATTCTACAATATCAATCTTCAAGTTCTGTGGCGTACGAAATCTATTTGGACAACTGGATTTCAACTGAGAAGATGTTTTCCAACTTGTCTTTGAGATTTTTTTTGACCAAAGAACTGCCATTTTTGACAAAAACTGAAATCTTTCAAAAATGTTCCAAACATAGTTAAAATTACTCTACAATATCAATCTTTAAATTCTGTGGTGTTAGAACCCTATTTGAACTCCTGGATTTCAAAATGAGAAGATTTTTCCCAACTAGTCTCTGAGATGTTTTTTTGACCAAAGAACTGCCATTTTTGAGAAAAAATAAAATGTTTCAAAAATGTTCCAAACATAGTTAAAATTACTCTACAATATCAATCTTTAAATTCTGTGGTGTTAGAACCCTATTTGAACTCCTGGATTTCAAATGAGAAGATTTTTCCCAACTAGTCTCTGAGATGTTTTTTTGACCAAAGAACTGACATTTTTGACAAAAACTGAAACATTTCAAAAATATTTCAAACATAGTTTAAATTATTCTACAATATCAATCTTCAAGTTCTGTGGCGTTAGAAATCTATTTGAACTCCTGGATTTCAAATGAGACGATTTTTCCCAACTAGTCTCTGAGATGTTTTTTTGACCAAAGAACTGCCATTTTTGAGAAAAAATAAAATGTTTCAAAAATATTTCAAACATAGTTTAAATGATTCTACAATATCAATCTTCAAGTTCTGTGGCGTACGAAATCTATTTGGACAACTGGATTTCAACTGAGAAGATGTTTTCCAACTTGTCTTTGAGATTTTTTTTGACCAAAGAACTGCCATTTTTGACAAAAACTGAAATCTTTCAAAAATGTTCCAAACATAGTTAAAATTACTCTACAATATCAATCTTTAAATTCTGTGGTGTTAGAACCCTATTTGAACTCCTGGATTTCAAATGAGAAGATTTTTCAAAACTAGTCTCTGAGATGTTTTTTTGACCAAACAACTGTCATTTTAGAGAAAAAATTAAATCTTTCAAAAATATTTCAAACATAGTTTAAATGATTCTACAATATCAATCTTCAAGTTCTGTGGCGTTCGAAATCTATTTGGACAACTGGATTTCAAATGAGAAGATGTTTTCCAACTTGTCTTTGAGATTTTTTTTGACCAAAGAACTGCCATTTTTGACAAAAACTGAAACCTTTCAAAAATGTTCCAAACATAGTTAAAATTACTATACAATATCAATCTTTAAATTCTGTGGTGTTAGAACCCTATTTGAACTCCTGGATTTCAAATGAGAATATTTTTCCCAACTAGTCTCTGAGATGTTTTTTTGACCAAAGAACTGCCATTTTTGACAAAAACTGAAACCTTTCAAAAATGTTCCAAACATAGTTAAAATAACTCTACAATATCAATCTTTAAATTCTGTGGTGTTAGAACCCTATTTGAACTCCTGGATTTCAAATGAGAAGATTTTTCCCAACTAGTCTCTGAGATGTTTTTTTGACCAAAGAACTGCCATTTTTGAGAAAAAATTAAATCTTTCAAAAATATTTCAAACAGAGTTTAAATGATTCTACAATATCAATCTTCAAGTTCTGTGGCGTTAGAAATCTATTTGGACAACTGGATTTTAACTGAGAAGATGTTTTCCAACTTGTCTTTGAGATTTTTTTTGACCAAAGAACTGCCATTTTTGACAAAAACTGAAACCTTTCAAAAATGTTCCAAACATAGTTAAAATTACTCTACAATATGAATCTTTAAATTCTGTGGTGTTAGAACCCCATTTGAACTCCTGGATTTCAAATGAGACGATTTTTCCCAACTAGTCTCTGAGATGTTTTTTTGACCAAAGAACTGCCCTTTTTGAGAAAAAATTAAATATTTCAAAAATATTTCAAACATAGTTTAAATGATTCTACAATATCAATCTTCAAGTTATGTGGCATTTGAAATCTATTTGGACAACTGGATTTCAACTGAGAAGATGTTTTCCAACTTGTCTTTGAGATTTTTTTTGACCAAAGAACTGCCATTTTTGACAAAAACTGAAATCTTTCAAAAATGTTCCAAACATAGTTAAAATTACTCTACAATATCAATCTTTAAATTCTGTGGTGTTAGAACCCTATTTGAACTCCTGGATTTCAAAATGAGAAGATTTTTCCCAACTAGTCTCTGAGATGTTTTTTTGACCAAAGAACTGCCATTTTTGAGAAAAAATAAAATGTTTCAAAAATGTTCCAAACATAGTTAAAATTACTCTACAATATCAATCTTTAAATTCTGTGGTGTTAGAACCCTATTTGAACTCCTGGATTTCAAATGAGAAGATTTTTCCCAACTAGTCTCTGAGATGTTTTTTTGACCAAAGAACTGACATTTTTGACAAAAACTGAAACATTTCAAAAATATTTCAAACATAGTTTAAATTATTCTACAATATCAATCTTCAAGTTCTGTGGCGTTAGAAATCTATTTGAACTCCTGGATTTCAAATGAGACGATTTTTCCCAACTAGTCTCTGAGATGTTTTTTTGACCAAAGAACTGCCATTTTTGAGAAAAAATAAAATGTTTCAAAAATATTTCAAACATAGTTTAAATGATTCTACAATATCAATCTTCAAGTTCTGTGGCGTTCGAAATCTATTTGGACAACTGGATTTCAACTGAGAAGATGTTTTCCAACTTGTCTTTGAGATTTTTTTTGACCAAAGAACTGCCATTTTTGACAAAAACTGAAATCTTTCAAAAATGTTCCAAACATAGTTAAAATTACTCTACAATATCAATCTTTAAATTCTGTGGTGTTAGAACCCTATTTGAACTCCTGGATTTCAAATGAGACGATTTTTCCCAACTAGTCTCTGAGATGTTTTTTTGACCAAAGAACTGCCCTTTTTGAGAAAAAATTAAATATTTCAAAAATATTTCAAACATAGTTTAAATGATTCTACAATATCAACCTTCAAGTTATGTGGCGTTTGAAATCTATTTGGACAACTGGATTTCAACTGAGAAGATGTTTTCCAACTTGTCTTTGAGATTTTTTTTGACCAAAGAACTGCCATTTTTGACAAAAACTGAAACCTTTCAAAAATGTTCCAAACATAGTTAAAATTACTCTACAATATCAATCTTTAAATTCTGTGGTGTTAGAACCCTATTTGAACTCCTGGATTTCAAATGAGAAGATTTTTCCCAACTAGTCTCTGAGATGTTTTTTTGACCAAAGAACTGCCATTTTTGAGAAAAAATTAAATCTTTCAAAAATATTTCAAACATAGTTTAAATGATTCTACAATATCAATCTTCAAGTTCTGTGGCGTTCGAAATCTATTTGGACAACAGGATTTCAAATGAGAAGATGTTTTCCAACTTGTCGTTGAGATTTTTTTTGACCAAAGAACTGCCATTTTTGACAAAAACTGAAACCTTTCAAAAATGTTCCAAACATAGTTAAAATTACTCTACAATATCAATCTTTAAATTCTGTGGTGTTAGAACCCTATTTGAACTCCTGGATTTCAAATGAGACGATTTTTCCCAACTAGTCTCTGAGATGTTTTTTTGACCAAAGAACTGCCCTTTTTGAGAAAAAATTAAATATTTCAAAAATATTTCAAACATAGTTTAAATGATTCTACAATATCAACCTTCAAGTTATGTGGCGTTTGAAATCTATTTGGACAACTGGATTTCAACTGAGAAGATGTTTTCCAACTTGTCTTTGAGATTTTTTTTGACCAAAGAACTGCCATTTTTGACAAAAACTGAAACCTTTCAAAAATGTTCCAAACATAGTTAAAATTACTCTACAATATCAATCTTTAAATTCTGTGGTGTTAGAACCCTATTTGAACTCCTGGATTTCAACTGAGAAGATTTTTCCCAACTAGTCTCTGAGATGTTTTTTTGACCAAAGAACTGCCATTTTTGACAAAAACTGAAACCTTTCAAAAATGTTCCAAACATAGTTAAAATAACTCTACAATATCAATCTTTAAATTCTGTGGTGTTAGAACCCTATTTGAACTCCTGGATTTCAAATGAGAAGATTTTTCCCAACTAGTCTCTGAGATGTTTTTTTGACCAAAGAACTGCCATTTTTGAGAAAAAATTAAATCTTTCAAAAATATTTCAAACAGAGTTTAAATGATTCTACAATATCAATCTTCAAGTTCTGTGGCGTTAGAAATCTATTTGGACAACTGGATTTTAACTGAGAAGATGTTTTCCAACTTGTCTTTGAGATTTTTTTTGACCAAAGAACTGCCATTTTTGACAAAAACTGAAACCTTTCAAAAATGTTCCAAACATAGTTAAAATTACTCTACAATATGAATCTTTAAATTCTGTGGTGTTAGAACCCCATTTGAACTCCTGGATTTCAAATGAGACGATTTTTCCCAACTAGTCTCTGAGATGTTTTTTTGACCAAAGAACTGCCATTTTTGAGAAAAAATAAAATGTTTAAAAAATATTTCAAACATAGTTTAAATGATTCTACAATATCAATCTTCAAGTTCTGTGGCGTTCGAAATCTATTTGGACAACTGGATTTCAACTGAGAAGATGTTTTCCAACTTGTCTTTGAGATTTTTTTGACCAAAGAACTGCCATTTTTGACAAAAACTGAAATCTTTCAAAAATGTTCCAAACATAGTTAAAATTACTCTACAATATCAATCTTTAAATTCTGTGGTGTTAGAACCCTATTTGAACTCCTGGATTTCAAATGAGACGATTTTTCCCAACTAGTCTCTGAGATGTTTTTTTGACCAAAGAACTGCCCTTTTTGAGAAAAAATTAAATATTTCAAAAATATTTCAAACATAGTTTAAATGATTCTACAATATCAATCTTCAAGTTATGTGGCGTTTGAAATCTATTTGGACAACTGGATTTCAACTGAGAAGATGTTTTCCAACTTGTCTTTGAGATTTTTTTTGACCAAAGAACTGCCATTTTTGACAAAAACTGAAATCTTTCAAAAATGTTCCAAACATAGTTAAAATTACTCTACAATATCAATCTTTAAATTCTGTGGTGTTAGAACCCTATTTGAACTCCTGGATTTCAAAATGAGAAGATTTTTCCCAACTAGTCTCTGAGATGTTTTTTTGACCAAAGAACTGCCATTTTTGAGAAAAAATAAAATGTTTCAAAAATGTTCCAAACATAGTTAAAATTACTCTACAATATCAATCTTTAAATTCTGTGGTGTTAGAACCCTATTTGAACTCCTGGATTTCAAATGAGAAGATTTTTCCCAACTAGTCTCTGAGATGTTTTTTTGACCAAAGAACTGACATTTTTGACAAAAACTGAAACATTTCAAAAATATTTCAAACATAGTTTAAATTATTCTACAATATCAATCTTCAAGTTCTGTGGCGTTAGAAATCTATTTGAACTCCTGGATTTCAAATGAGACGATTTTTCCCAACTAGTCTCTGAGATGTTTTTTTGACCAAAGAACTGCCATTTTTGAGAAAAAATAAAATGTTTCAAAAATATTTCAAACATAGTTTAAATGATTCTACAATATCAATCTTCAAGTTCTGTGGCGTACGAAATCTATTTGGACAACTGGATTTCAACTGAGAAGATGTTTTCCAACTTGTCTTTGAGATTTTTTTTGACCAAAGAACTGCCATTTTTGACAAAAACTGAAATCTTTCAAAAATGTTCCAAACATAGTTAAAATTACTCTACAATATCAATCTTTAAATTCTGTGGTGTTAGAACCCTATTTGAACTCCTGGATTTCAAATGAGACGATTTTTCCCAACTAGTCTCTGAGATGTTTTTTTGACCAAAGAACTGCCCTTTTTGAGAAAAAATTAAATATTTCAAAAATATTTCAAACATAGTTTAAATGATTCTACAATATCAACCTTCAAGTTATGTGGCGTTTGAAATCTATTTGGACAACTGGATTTCAACTGAGAAGATGTTTTCCAACTTGTCTTTGAGATTTTTTTTGACCAAAGAACTGCCATTTTTGACAAAAACTGAAACCTTTCAAAAATGTTCCAAACATAGTTAAAATTACTCTACAATATCAATCTTTAAATTCTGTGGTGTTAGAACCCTATTTGAACTCCTGGATTTCAAATGAGAAGATTTTTCCCAACTAGTCTCTGAGATGTTTTTTTGACCAAAGAACTGCCATTTTTGAGAAAAAATTAAATCTTTCAAAAATATTTCAAACATAGTTTAAATGATTCTACAATATCAATCTTCAAGTTCTGTGGCGTTCGAAATCTATTTGGACAACAGGATTTCAAATGAGAAGATGTTTTCCAACTTGTCGTTGAGATTTTTTTTGACCAAAGAACTGCCATTTTTGACAAAAACTGAAACCTTTCAAAAATGTTCCAAACATAGTTAAAATTACTCTACAATATCAATCTTTAAATTCTGTGGTGTTAGAACCCTATTTGAACTCCTGGATTTCAACTGAGAAGATTTTTCCCAACTAGTCTCTGAGATGTTTTTTTTGACCAAAGAACTGCCATTTTTGACAAAAACTGAAACCTTTCAAAAATGTTCCAAACATAGTTAAAATAACTCTACAATATCAATCTTTAAATTCTGTGGTGTTAGAACCCTATTTGAACTCCTGGATTTCAAATGAGAAGATTTTTCCCAACTAGTCTCTGAGATGTTTTTTTGACCAAAGAACTGCCATTTTTGAGAAAAAATGAAATCTTTCAAAAATATTTCAAACAGAGTTTAAATGATTCTACAATATCAATCTTCAAGTTCTGTGGCGTTAGAAATCTATTTGGACAACTGGATTTTAACTGAGAAGATGTTTTCCAACTTGTCTTTGAGATTTTTTTTGACCAAAGAACTGCCATTTTTGACAAAAACTGAAACCTTTCAAAAATGTTCCAAACATAGTTAAAATTACTCTACAATATGAATCTTTAAATTCTGTGGTGTTAGAACCCCATTTGAACTCCTGGATTTCAAATGAGACGATTTTTCCCAACTAGTCTCTGAGATGTTTTTTTGACCAAAGAACTGCCATTTTTGAGAAAAAATAAAATGTTTAAAAAATATTTCAAACATAGTTTAAATGATTCTACAATATCAATCTTCAAGTTCTGTGGCGTTCGAAATCTATTTGGACAACTGGATTTCAACTGAGAAGATGTTTTCCAACTTGTCTTTGAGATTTTTTTGACCAAAGAACTGCCATTTTTGACAAAAACTGAAATCTTTCAAAAATGTTCCAAACATAGTTAAAATTACTCTACAATATCAATCTTTAAATTCTGTGGTGTTAGAACCCTATTTGAACTCCTGGATTTCAAATGAGACGATTTTTCCCAACTAGTCTCTGAGATGTTTTTTTGACCAAAGAACTGCCCTTTTTGAGAAAAAATTAAATATTTCAAAAATATTTCAAACATAGTTTAAATGATTCTACAATATCAATCTTCAAGTTATGTGGCGTTTGAAATCTATTTGGACAACTGGATTTCAACTGAGAAGATGTTTTCCAACTTGTCTTTGAGATTTTTTTTGACCAAAGAACTGCCATTTTTGACAAAAACTGAAATCTTTCAAAAATGTTCCAAACATAGTTAAAATTACTCTACAATATCAATCTTTAAATTCTGTGGTGTTAGAACCCTATTTGAACTCCTGGATTTCAAAATGAGAAGATTTTTCCCAACTAGTCTCTGAGATGTTTTTTTGACCAAAGAACTGCCATTTTTGAGAAAAAATTAAATCTTTCAAAAATATTTCAAACAGAGTTTAAATGATTCTACAATATCAATCTTCAAGTTCTGTGGCGTTAGAAATCTATTTGGACAACTGGATTTCAACTGAGAAGATGTTTTCCAACTTGTCTTTGAGATTTTTTTGACCAAAGAACTGCCATTTTTGACAAAAACTGAAATCTTTCAAAAATGTTCCAAACATAGTTAAAATTACTCTACAATATCAATCTTTAAATTCTGTGGTGTTAGAACCCTATTTGAACTCCTGGATTTCAAATGAGACGATTTTTCCCAACTAGTCTCTGAGATGTTTTTTTGACCAAAGAACTGCCATTTTTGAGAAAAAATTAAATCTTTCAAAAATATTTCAAACATAGTTTAAATGATTCTACAATATCAATCTTCAAGTTCTGTGGCGTTCGAAATCTATTTGGACAACAGGATTTCAAATGAGAAGATGTTTTCCAACTTGTCGTTGAGATTTTTTTTGACCAAAGAACTGCCATTTTTGACAAAAACTGAAACCTTTCAAAAATGTTCCAAACATAGTTAAAATTACTCTACAATATCAATCTTTAAATTCTGTGGTGTTAGAACCCTATTTGAACTCCTGGATTTCAACTGAGAAGATTTTTCCCAACTAGTCTCTGAGATGTTTTTTTTGACCAAAGAACTGCCATTTTTGACAAAAACTGAAACCTTTCAAAAATGTTCCAAACATAGTTAAAATAACTCTACAATATCAATCTTTAAATTCTGTGGTGTTAGAACCCTATTTGAACTCCTGGATTTCAAATGAGAAGATTTTTCCCAACTAGTCTCTGAGATGTTTTTTTGACCAAAGAACTGCCATTTTTGAGAAAAAATGAAATCTTTCAAAAATATTTCAAACAGAGTTTAAATGATTCTACAATATCAATCTTCAAGTTCTGTGGCGTTAGAAATCTATTTGGACAACTGGATTTTAACTGAGAAGATGTTTTCCAACTTGTCTTTGAGATTTTTTTTGACCAAAGAACTGCCATTTTTGACAAAAACTGAAACCTTTCAAAAATGTTCCAAACATAGTTAAAATTACTCTACAATATGAATCTTTAAATTCTGTGGTGTTAGAACCCCATTTGAACTCCTGGATTTCAAATGAGACGATTTTTCCCAACTAGTCTCTGAGATGTTTTTTTGACCAAAGAACTGCCATTTTTGAGAAAAAATAAAATGTTTAAAAAATATTTCAAACATAGTTTAAATGATTCTACAATATCAATCTTCAAGTTCTGTGGCGTTCGAAATCTATTTGGACAACTGGATTTCAACTGAGAAGATGTTTTCCAACTTGTCTTTGAGATTTTTTTGACCAAAGAACTGCCATTTTTGACAAAAACTGAAATCTTTCAAAAATGTTCCAAACATAGTTAAAATTACTCTACAATATCAATCTTTAAATTCTGTGGTGTTAGAACCCTATTTGAACTCCTGGATTTCAAATGAGACGATTTTTCCCAACTAGTCTCTGAGATGTTTTTTTGACCAAAGAACTGCCCTTTTTGAGAAAAAATTAAATATTTCAAAAATATTTCAAACATAGTTTAAATGATTCTACAATATCAATCTTCAAGTTATGTGGCGTTTGAAATCTATTTGGACAACTGGATTTCAACTGAGAAGATGTTTTCCAACTTGTCTTTGAGATTTTTTTTGACCAAAGAACTGCCATTTTTGACAAAAACTGAAATCTTTCAAAAATGTTCCAAACATAGTTAAAATTACTCTACAATATCAATCTTTAAATTCTGTGGTGTTAGAACCCTATTTGAACTCCTGGATTTCAAAATGAGAAGATTTTTCCCAACTAGTCTCTGAGATGTTTTTTTGACCAAAGAACTGCCATTTTTGAGAAAAAATTAAATCTTTCAAAAATATTTCAAACAGAGTTTAAATGATTCTACAATATCAATCTTCAAGTTCTGTGGCGTTAGAAATCTATTTGGACAACTGGATTTCAACTGAGAAGATGTTTTCCAACTTGTCTTTGAGATTTTTTTGACCAAAGAACTGCCATTTTTGACAAAAACTGAAATCTTTCAAAAATGTTCCAAACATAGTTAAAATTACTCTACAATATCAATCTTTAAATTCTGTGGTGTTAGAACCCTATTTGAACTCCTGGATTTCAAATGAGACGATTTTTCCCAACTAGTCTCTGAGATGTTTTTTTGACCAAAGAACTGCCCTTTTTGAGAAAAAATTAAATATTTCAAAAATATTTCAAACATAGTTTAAATGATTCTACAATATCAATCTTCAAGTTATGTGGCGTTTGAAATCTATTTGGACAACTGGATTTCAACTGAGAAGATGTTTTCCAACTTGTCTTTGAGATTTTTTTTGACCAAAGAACTGCCATTTTTGACAAAAACTGAAATCTTTCAAAAATGTTCCAAACATAGTTAAAATTACTCTACAATATCAATCTTTAAATTCTGTGGTGTTAGAACCCTATTTGAACTCCTGGATTTCAAAATGAGAAGATTTTTCCCAACTAGTCTCTGAGATGTTTTTTTGACCAAAGAACTGCCATTTTTTAGAAAAAATAAAATGTTTCAAAAATGTTCCAAACATAGTTAAAATTACTCTACAATATCAATCTTTAAATTCTGTGGTGTTAGAACCCTATTTGAACTCCTGGATTTCAAATGAGAAGATTTTTCCCAACTAGTTTCTGAGATGTTTTTTTGACCAAAGAACTGCCATTTTTGAGAAAAAATAAAATGTTTCAAAAATATTTCAAACATAGTTTAAATGATTCTACAATATCAATCTTCAAGTTCTGTGGCGTACGAAATCTATTTGGACAACTGGATTTCAACTGAGAAGATGTTTTCCAACTTGTCTTTGAGATTTTTTTTGACCAAAGAACTGCCATTTTTGACAAAAACTGAAATCTTTCAAAAATGTTCCAAACATAGTTAAAATTACTCTACAATATCAATCTTTAAATTCTGTGGTGTTAGAACCCTATTTGAACTCCTGGATTTCAAATGAGACGATTTTTCCCAACTAGTCTCTGAGATGTTTTTTTGACCAAAGAACTGCCCTTTTTGAGAAAAAATTAAATATTTCAAAAATATTTCAAACATAGTTTAAATGATTCTACAATATCAACCTTCAAGTTATGTGGCGTTTGAAATCTATTTGGACAACTGGATTTCAACTGAGAAGATGTTTTCCAACTTGTCTTTGAGATTTTTTTTGACCAAAGAACTGCCATTTTTGACAAAAACTGAAACCTTTCAAAAATGCTCCAAACATAGTTAAAATTACTCTACAATATCAATCTTTAAATTCTGTGGTGTTAGAACCCTATTTGAACTCCTGGATTTCAAATGAGAAGATTTTTCCCAACTAGTCTCTGAGATGTTTTTTTGACCAAAGAACTGCCATTTTTGAGAAAAAATTAAATCTTTCAAAAATATTTCAAACATAGTTTAAATGATTCTACAATATCAATCTTCAAGTTCTGTGGCGTTCGAAATCTATTTGGACAACAGGATTTCAAATGAGAAGATGTTTTCCAACTTGTCGTTGAGATTTTTTTTGACCAAAGAACTGCCATTTTTGACAAAAACTGAAACCTTTCAAAAATGTTCCAAACATAGTTAAAATTACTCTACAATATCAATCTTTAAATTCTGTGGTGTTAGAACCCTATTTGAACTCCTGGATTTCAACTGAGAAGATTTTTCCCAACTAGTCTCTGAGATGTTTTTTTGACCAAAGAACTGCCATTTTTGACAAAAACTGAAACCTTTCAAAAATGTTCCAAACATAGTTAAAATAACTCTACAATATCAATCTTTAAATTCTGTGGTGTTAGAACCCTATTTGAACTCCTGGATTTCAAATGAGAAGATTTTTCCCAACTAGTCTCTGAGATGTTTTTTTGACCAAAGAACTGCCATTTTTGAGAAAAAATGAAATCTTTCAAAAATATTTCAAACAGAGTTTAAATGATTCTACAATATCAATCTTCAAGTTCTGTGGCGTTAGAAATCTATTTGGACAACTGGATTTTAACTGAGAAGATGTTTTCCAACTTGTCTTTGAGATTTTTTTTGACCAAAGAACTGCCATTTTTGACAAAAACTGAAACCTTTCAAAAATGTTCCAAACATAGTTAAAATTACTCTACAATATGAATCTTTAAATTCTGTGGTGTTAGAACCCCATTTGAACTCCTGGATTTCAAATGAGACGATTTTTCCCAACTAGTCTCTGAGATGTTTTTTTGACCAAAGAACTGCCATTTTTGAGAAAAAATAAAATGTTTAAAAAATATTTCAAACATAGTTTAAATGATTCTACAATATCAATCTTCAAGTTCTGTGGCGTTCGAAATCTATTTGGACAACTGGATTTCAACTGAGAAGATGTTTTCCAACTTGTCTTTGAGATTTTTTTGACCAAAGAACTGCCATTTTTGACAAAAACTGAAATCTTTCAAAAATGTTCCAAACATAGTTAAAATTACTCTACAATATCAATCTTTAAATTCTGTGGTGTTAGAACCCTACTTGAACTCCTGGATTTCAAATGAGACGATTTTTCCCAACTAGTCTCTGAGATGTTTTTTTTGACCAAAGAACTGCCCTTTTTGAGAAAAAATTAAATATTTCAAAAATATTTCAAACATAGTTTAAATGATTCTACAATATCAATCTTCAAGTTATGTGGCGTTTGAAATCTATTTGGACAACTGGATTTCAACTGAGAAGATGTTTTCCAACTTGTCTTTGAGATTTTTTTTGACCAAAGAACTGCCATTTTTGACAAAAACTGAAATCTTTCAAAAATGTTCCAAACATAGTTAAAATTACTCTACAATATCAATCTTTAAATTCTGTGGTGTTAGAACCCTATTTGAACTCCTGGATTTCAAAATGAGAAGATTTTTCCCAACTAGTCTCTGAGATGTTTTTTTGACCAAAGAACTGCCATTTTTGAGAAAAAATAAAATGTTTCAAAAATGTTCCAAACATAGTTAAAATTACTCTACAATATCAATCTTTAAATTCTGTGGTGTTAGAACCCTATTTGAACTCCTGGATTTCAAATGAGAAGATTTTTCCCAACTAGTCTCTGAGATGTTTTTTTGACCAAAGAACTGACATTTTTGACAAAAACTGAAACATTTCAAAAATATTTCAAACATAGTTTAAATTATTCTACAATATCAATCTTCAAGTTCTGTGGCGTTAGAAATCTATTTGAACTCCTGGATTTCAAATGAGACGATTTTTCCCAACTAGTCTCTGAGATGTTTTTTTGACCAAAGAACTGCCATTTTTGAGAAAAAATAAAATGTTTCAAAAATATTTCAAACATAGTTTAAATGATTCTACAATATCAATCTTCAAGTTCTGTGGCGTTCGAAATCTATTTGGACAACTGGATTTCAACTGAGAAGATGTTTTCCAACTTGTCTTTGAGATTTTTTTTGACCAAAGAACTGCCATTTTTGACAAAAACTGAAATCTTTCAAAAATGTTCCAAACATAGTTAAAATTACTCTACAATATCAATCTTTAAATTCTGTGGTGTTAGAACCCTATTTGAACTCCTGGATTTCAAATGAGACGATTTTTCCCAACTAGTCTCTGAGATGTTTTTTTGACCAAAGAACTGCCCTTTTTGAGAAAAAATTAAATATTTCAAAAATATTTCAAACATAGTTTAAATGATTCTACAATATCAACCTTCAAGTTATGTGGCGTTTGAAATCTATTTGGACAACTGGATTTCAACTGAGAAGATGTTTTCCAACTTGTCTTTGAGATTTTTTTTGACCAAAGAACTGCCATTTTTGACAAAAACTGAAACCTTTCAAAAATGTTCCAAACATAGTTAAAATTACTCTACAATATCAATCTTTAAATTCTGTGGTGTTAGAACCCTATTTGAACTCCTGGATTTCAAATGAGAAGATTTTTCCCAACTAGTCTCTGAGATGTTTTTTTGACCAAAGAACTGCCATTTTTGAGAAAAAATTAAATCTTTCAAAAATATTTCAAACATAGTTTAAATGATTCTACAATATCAATCTTCAAGTTCTGTGGCGTTCGAAATCTATTTGGACAACAGGATTTCAAATGAGAAGATGTTTTCCAACTTGTCGTTGAGATTTTTTTTGACCAAAGAACTGCCATTTTTGACAAAAACTGAAACCTTTCAAAAATGTTCCAAACATAGTTAAAATTACTCTACAATATCAATCTTTAAATTCTGTGGTGTTAGAACCCTATTTGAACTCCTGGATTTCAACTGAGAAGATTTTTCCCAACTAGTCTCTGAGATGTTTTTTTGACCAAAGAACTGCCATTTTTGACAAAAACTGAAACCTTTCAAAAATGTTCCAAACATAGTTAAAATAACTCTACAATATCAATCTTTAAATTCTGTGGTGTTAGAACCCTATTTGAACTCCTGGATTTCAAATGAGAAGATTTTTCCCAACTAGTCTCTGAGATGTTTTTTTGACCAAAGAACTGCCATTTTTGAGAAAAAATTAAATCTTTCAAAAATATTTCAAACATAGTTTAAATGATTCTACAATATCAATCTTCAAGTTCTGTGGCGTTCGAAATCTATTTGGACAACAGGATTTCAAATGAGAAGATGTTTTCCAACTTGTCGTTGAGATTTTTTTTGACCAAAGAACTGCCATTTTTGACAAAAACTGAAACCTTTCAAAAATGTTCCAAACATAGTTAAAATTACTCTACAATATCAATCTTTAAATTCTGTGGTGTTAGAACCCTATTTGAACTCCTGGATTTCAAATGAGAAGATTTTTCCCAACTAGTCTCTGAGATGTTTTTTTGACCAAAGAACTGCCATTTTTGAGAAAAAATTAAATCTTTCAAAAATATTTCAAACATAGTTTAAATGATTCTACAATATCAATCTTCAAGTTCTGTGGCGTTCGAAATCTATTTGGACAACAGGATTTCAAATGAGAAGATGTTTTCCAACTTGTCGTTGAGATTTTTTTTGACCAAAGAACTGCCATTTTTGACAAAAACTGAAACCTTTCAAAAATGTTCCAAACATAGTTAAAATTACTCTACAATATCAATCTTTAAATTCTGTGGTGTTAGAACACTATTTGAACTCCTGGATTTCAACTGAGAAGATTTTTCCCAACTAGTCTCTGAGATGTTTTTTTTGACCAAAGAACTGCCATTTTTGACAAAAACTGAAACCTTTCAAAAATGTTCCAAACATAGTTAAAATAACTCTACAATATCAATCTTTAAATTCTGTGGTGTTAGAACCCTATTTGAACTCCTGGATTTCAAATGAGAAGATTTTTCCCAACTAGTCTCTGAGATGTTTTTTTGACCAAAGAACTGCCATTTTTGAGAAAAAATTAAATCTTTCAAAAATATTTCAAACATAGTTTAAATGATTCTACAATATCAATCTTCAAGTTCTGTGGCGTTCGAAATCTATTTGGACAACAGGATTTCAAATGAGAAGATGTTTTCCAACTTGTCGTTGAGATTTTTTTTGACCAAAGAACTGCCATTTTTGACAAAAACTGAAACCTTTCAAAAATGTTCCAAACATAGTTAAAATTACTCTACAATATCAATCTTTAAATTCTGTGGTGTTAGAACCCTATTTGAACTCCTGGATTTCAACTGAGAAGATTTTTCCCAACTAGTCTCTGAGATGTTTTTTTTGACCAAAGAACTGCCATTTTTGACAAAAACTGAAACCTTTCAAAAATGTTCCAAACATAGTTAAAATAACTCTACAATATCAATCTTTAAATTCTGTGGTGTTAGAACCCTATTTGAACTCCTGGATTTCAAATGAGAAGATTTTTCCCAACTAGTCTCTGAGATGTTTTTTTGACCAAAGAACTGCCATTTTTGAGAAAAAATGAAATCTTTCAAAAATATTTCAAACAGAGTTTAAATGATTCTACAATATCAATCTTCAAGTTCTGTGGCGTTAGAAATCTATTTGGACAACTGGATTTTAACTGAGAAGATGTTTTCCAACTTGTCTTTGAGATTTTTTTTGACCAAAGAACTGCCATTTTTGACAAAAACTGAAACCTTTCAAAAATGTTCCAAACATAGTTAAAATTACTCTACAATATGAATCTTTAAATTCTGTGGTGTTAGAACCCCATTTGAACTCCTGGATTTCAAATGAGACGATTTTTCCCAACTAGTCTCTGAGATGTTTTTTTGACCAAAGAACTGCCATTTTTGAGAAAAAATAAAATGTTTAAAAAATATTTCAAACATAGTTTAAATGATTCTACAATATCAATCTTCAAGTTCTGTGGCGTTCGAAATCTATTTGGACAACTGGATTTCAACTGAGAAGATGTTTTCCAACTTGTCTTTGAGATTTTTTTGACCAAAGAACTGCCATTTTTGACAAAAACTGAAATCTTTCAAAAATGTTCCAAACATAGTTAAAATTACTCTACAATATCAATCTTTAAATTCTGTGGTGTTAGAACCCTATTTGAACTCCTGGATTTCAAATGAGACGATTTTTCCCAACTAGTCTCTGAGATGTTTTTTTGACCAAAGAACTGCCCTTTTTGAGAAAAAATTAAATATTTCAAAAATATTTCAAACATAGTTTAAATGATTCTACAATATCAATCTTCAAGTTATGTGGCGTTTGAAATCTATTTGGACAACTGGATTTCAACTGAGAAGATGTTTTCCAACTTGTCTTTGAGATTTTTTTTGACCAAAGAACTGCCATTTTTGACAAAAACTGAAATCTTTCAAAAATGTTCCAAACATAGTTAAAATTACTCTACAATATCAATCTTTAAATTCTGTGGTGTTAGAACCCTATTTGAACTCCTGGATTTCAAAATGAGAAGATTTTTCCCAACTAGTCTCTGAGATGTTTTTTTGACCAAAGAACTGCCATTTTTGAGAAAAAATTAAATCTTTCAAAAATATTTCAAACAGAGTTTAAATGATTCTACAATATCAATCTTCAAGTTCTGTGGCGTTAGAAATCTATTTGGACAACTGGATTTCAACTGAGAAGATGTTTTCCAACTTGTCTTTGAGATTTTTTTGACCAAAGAACTGCCATTTTTGACAAAAACTGAAATCTTTCAAAAATGTTCCAAACATAGTTAAAATTACTCTACAATATCAATCTTTAAATTCTGTGGTGTTAGAACCCTATTTGAACTCCTGGATTTCAAATGAGACGATTTTTCCCAACTAGTCTCTGAGATGTTTTTTTGACCAAAGAACTGCCCTTTTTGAGAAAAAATTAAATATTTCAAAAATATTTCAAACATAGTTTAAATGATTCTACAATATCAATCTTCAAGTTATGTGGCGTTTGAAATCTATTTGGACAACTGGATTTCAACTGAGAAGATGTTTTCCAACTTGTCTTTGAGATTTTTTTTGACCAAAGAACTGCCATTTTTGACAAAAACTGAAATCTTTCAAAAATGTTCCAAACATAGTTAAAATTACTCTACAATATCAATCTTTAAATTCTGTGGTGTTAGAACCCTATTTGAACTCCTGGATTTCAAAATGAGAAGATTTTTCCCAACTAGTCTCTGAGATGTTTTTTTGACCAAAGAACTGCCATTTTTTAGAAAAAATAAAATGTTTCAAAAATGTTCCAAACATAGTTAAAATTACTCTACAATATCAATCTTTAAATTCTGTGGTGTTAGAACCCTATTTGAACTCCTGGATTTCAAATGAGAAGATTTTTCCCAACTAGTTTCTGAGATGTTTTTTTGACCAAAGAACTGCCATTTTTGAGAAAAAATAAAATGTTTCAAAAATATTTCAAACATAGTTTAAATGATTCTACAATATCAATCTTCAAGTTCTGTGGCGTACGAAATCTATTTGGACAACTGGATTTCAACTGAGAAGATGTTTTCCAACTTGTCTTTGAGATTTTTTTTGACCAAAGAACTGCCATTTTTGACAAAAACTGAAATCTTTCAAAAATGTTCCAAACATAGTTAAAATTACTCTACAATATCAATCTTTAAATTCTGTGGTGTTAGAACCCTATTTGAACTCCTGGATTTCAAATGAGACGATTTTTCCCAACTAGTCTCTGAGATGTTTTTTTGACCAAAGAACTGCCCTTTTTGAGAAAAAATTAAATATTTCAAAAATATTTCAAACATAGTTTAAATGATTCTACAATATCAACCTTCAAGTTATGTGGCGTTTGAAATCTATTTGGACAACTGGATTTCAACTGAGAAGATGTTTTCCAACTTGTCTTTGAGATTTTTTTTGACCAAAGAACTGCCATTTTTGACAAAAACTGAAACCTTTCAAAAATGCTCCAAACATAGTTAAAATTACTCTACAATATCAATCTTTAAATTCTGTGGTGTTAGAACCCTATTTGAACTCCTGGATTTCAAATGAGAAGATTTTTCCCAACTAGTCTCTGAGATGTTTTTTTGACCAAAGAACTGCCATTTTTGAGAAAAAATTAAATCTTTCAAAAATATTTCAAACATAGTTTAAATGATTCTACAATATCAATCTTCAAGTTCTGTGGCGTTCGAAATCTATTTGGACAACAGGATTTCAAATGAGAAGATGTTTTCCAACTTGTCGTTGAGATTTTTTTTGACCAAAGAACTGCCATTTTTGACAAAAACTGAAACCTTTCAAAAATGTTCCAAACATAGTTAAAATTACTCTACAATATCAATCTTTAAATTCTGTGGTGTTAGAACCCTATTTGAACTCCTGGATTTCAACTGAGAAGATTTTTCCCAACTAGTCTCTGAGATGTTTTTTTGACCAAAGAACTGCCATTTTTGACAAAAACTGAAACCTTTCAAAAATGTTCCAAACATAGTTAAAATAACTCTACAATATCAATCTTTAAATTCTGTGGTGTTAGAACCCTATTTGAACTCCTGGATTTCAAATGAGAAGATTTTTCCCAACTAGTCTCTGAGATGTTTTTTTGACCAAAGAACTGCCATTTTTGAGAAAAAATGAAATCTTTCAAAAATATTTCAAACAGAGTTTAAATGATTCTACAATATCAATCTTCAAGTTCTGTGGCGTTAGAAATCTATTTGGACAACTGGATTTTAACTGAGAAGATGTTTTCCAACTTGTCTTTGAGATTTTTTTTGACCAAAGAACTGCCATTTTTGACAAAAACTGAAACCTTTCAAAAATGTTCCAAACATAGTTAAAATTACTCTACAATATGAATCTTTAAATTCTGTGGTGTTAGAACCCCATTTGAACTCCTGGATTTCAAATGAGACGATTTTTCCCAACTAGTCTCTGAGATGTTTTTTTGACCAAAGAACTGCCATTTTTGAGAAAAAATAAAATGTTTAAAAAATATTTCAAACATAGTTTAAATGATTCTACAATATCAATCTTCAAGTTCTGTGGCGTTCGAAATCTATTTGGACAACTGGATTTCAACTGAGAAGATGTTTTCCAACTTGTCTTTGAGATTTTTTTGACCAAAGAACTGCCATTTTTGACAAAAACTGAAATCTTTCAAAAATGTTCCAAACATAGTTAAAATTACTCTACAATATCAATCTTTAAATTCTGTGGTGTTAGAACCCTATTTGAACTCCTGGATTTCAAATGAGACGATTTTTCCCAACTAGTCTCTGAGATGTTTTTTTTGACCAAAGAACTGCCCTTTTTGAGAAAAAATTAAATATTTCAAAAATATTTCAAACATAGTTTAAATGATTCTACAATATCAATCTTCAAGTTATGTGGCGTTTGAAATCTATTTGGACAACTGGATTTCAACTGAGAAGATGTTTTCCAACTTGTCTTTGAGATTTTTTTTGACCAAAGAACTGCCATTTTTGACAAAAACTGAAATCTTTCAAAAATGTTCCAAACATAGTTAAAATTACTCTACAATATCAATCTTTAAATTCTGTGGTGTTAGAACCCTATTTGAACTCCTGGATTTCAAAATGAGAAGATTTTTCCCAACTAGTCTCTGAGATGTTTTTTTGACCAAAGAACTGCCATTTTTGAGAAAAAATAAAATGTTTCAAAAATGTTCCAAACATAGTTAAAATTACTCTACAATATCAATCTTTAAATTCTGTGGTGTTAGAACCCTATTTGAACTCCTGGATTTCAAATGAGAAGATTTTTCCCAACTAGTCTCTGAGATGCTTTTTTGACCAAAGAACTGACATTTTTGACAAAAACTGAAACATTTCAAAAATATTTCAAACATAGTTTAAATTATTCTACAATATCAATCTTCAAGTTCTGTGGCGTTAGAAATCTATTTGAACTCCTGGATTTCAAATGAGACGATTTTTCCCAACTAGTCTCTGAGATGTTTTTTTGACCAAAGAACTGCCATTTTTGAGAAAAAATAAAATGTTTCAAAAATATTTCAAACATAGTTTAAATGATTCTACAATATCAATCTTCAAGTTCTGTGGCGTTCGAAATCTATTTGGACAACTGGATTTCAACTGAGAAGATGTTTTCCAACTTGTCTTTGAGATTTTTTTTGACCAAAGAACTGCCATTTTTGACAAAAACTGAAATCTTTCAAAAATGTTCCAAACATAGTTAAAATTACTCTACAATATCAATCTTTAAATTCTGTGGTGTTAGAACCCTATTTGAACTCCTGGATTTCAAATGAGACGATTTTTCCCAACTAGTCTCTGAGATGTTTTTTTGACCAAAGAACTGCCCTTTTTGAGAAAAAATTAAATATTTCAAAAATATTTCAAACATAGTTTAAATGATTCTACAATATCAACCTTCAAGTTATGTGGCGTTTGAAATCTATTTGGACAACTGGATTTCAACTGAGAAGATGTTTTCCAACTTGTCTTTGAGATTTTTTTTGACCAAAGAACTGCCATTTTTGACAAAAACTGAAACCTTTCAAAAATGTTCCAAACATAGTTAAAATTACTCTACAATATCAATCTTTAAATTCTGTGGTGTTAGAACCCTATTTGAACTCCTGGATTTCAAATGAGAAGATTTTTCCCAACTAGTCTCTGAGATGTTTTTTTGACCAAAGAACTGCCATTTTTGAGAAAAAATTAAATCTTTCAAAAATATTTCAAACATAGTTTAAATGATTCTACAATATCAATCTTCAAGTTCTGTGGCGTTCGAAATCTATTTGGACAACAGGATTTCAAATGAGAAGATGTTTTCCAACTTGTCGTTGAGATTTTTTTTGACCAAAGAACTGCCATTTTTGACAAAAACTGAAACCTTTCAAAAATGTTCCAAACATAGTTAAAATTACTCTACATATCAATCTTTAAATTCTGTGGTGTTAGAACCCTATTTGAACTCCTGGATTTCAACTGAGAAGATTTTTCCCAACTAGTCTCTGAGATGTTTTTTTGACCAAAGAACTGCCATTTTTGACAAAAACTGAAACCTTTCAAAAATGTTCCAAACATAGTTAAAATAACTCTACAATATCAATCTTTAAATTCTGTGGTGTTAGAACCCTATTTGAACTCCTGGATTTCAAATGAGAAGATTTTTCCCAACTAGTCTCTGAGATGTTTTTTTGACCAAAGAACTGCCATTTTTGAGAAAAAATTAAATCTTTCAAAAATATTTCAAACAGAGTTTAAATGATTCTACAATATCAATCTTCAAGTTCTGTGGCGTTAGAAATCTATTTGGACAACTGGATTTTAACTGAGAAGATGTTTTCCAACTTGTCTTTGAGATTTTTTTTGACCAAAGAACTGCCATTTTTGACAAAAACTGAAACCTTTCAAAAATGTTCCAAACATAGTTAAAATTACTCTACAATATGAATCTTTAAATTCTGTGGTGTTAGAACCCCATTTGAACTCCTGGATTTCAAATGAGACGATTTTTCCCAACTAGTCTCTGAGATGTTTTTTTGACCAAAGAACTGCCATTTTTGAGAAAAAATAAAATGTTTAAAAAATATTTCAAACATAGTTTAAATGATTCTACAATATCAATCTTCAAGTTCTGTGGCGTTCGAAATCTATTTGGACAACTGGATTTCAACTGAGAAGATGTTTTCCAACTTGTCTTTGAGATTTTTTTGACCAAAGAACTGCCATTTTTGACAAAAACTGAAATCTTTCAAAAATGTTCCAAACATAGTTAAAATTACTCTACAATATCAATCTTTAAATTCTGTGGTGTTAGAACCCTATTTGAACTCCTAGATTTCAAATGAGACGATTTTTCCCAACTTGTCTCTGAGATGTTTTTTTGACCAAAGAACTGCCCTTTTTGAGAAAAAATTAAATATTTCAAAAATATTTCAAACATAGTTTAAATGATTCTACAATATCAATCTTCAAGTTATGTGGCGTTTGAAATCTATTTGGACAACTGGATTTCAACTGAGAAGATGTTTTCCAACTTGTCTTTGAGATTTTTTTTGACCAAAGAACTGCCATTTTTGACAAAAACTGAAATCTTTCAAAAATGTTCCAAACATAGTTAAAATTACTCTACAATATCAATCTTTAAATTCTGTGGTGTTAGAACCCTATTTGAACTCCTGGATTTCAAAATGAGAAGATTTTTCCCAACTAGTCTCTGAGATGTTTTTTTGACCAAAGAACTGCCATTTTTGAGAAAAAATAAAATGTTTCAAAAATGTTCCAAACATAGTTAAAATTACTCTACAATATCAATCTTTAAATTCTGTGGTGTTAGAACCCTATTTGAACT